>NC_071471.1:780359-887463 GCF_028500815.1 Rissa tridactyla | reverse complement strand
GGGGCACCCCGCAGCGGGGCAGGGGGGGCTTGGGCAGCTCCCGCGGGTCTGCACACGCGTGTACATGCACACACACACCCCCAGGTACACGCGCGCGCACGCAGAGCAAAGACCCCCCCATCCGCAGCCACCCTGGACCCCCCCAGCCCACCCCAGCGCCGTGGGAGCACCCGCTGCTGCCGGAAAGCGGGGGATGGCGGGTGGTGGGGGGGGGGTGGCAGGGAGCCCATCAGCATGGCATCAGGCCTGCGGGCCCTGGCACCCTGTCACAGCTTGGCCATGCAGGAGGAAGGGTGCCGGCCCCACGCCGGGCACCCCACGGCAGCGGGGGGGGGGGGAAGAAAGGGGTGCTGTGCCCAGCGGAGGCTGATGGGGGGTGCTGGGGGGGTGCGTGGGGAGCGGGGGGGGGGGGGTGGTGCAGGGCTGGGCGAGGAGCAGCATGCAGCGGGCAAGCGGCCCCACGAGAACACGTGCCATGCGGGAAGGTGCGGGGGGCAAGCGTTGGCAAAAACTGGCATTCCTCCCCCAAACGGCATGCCTGGACCCCCCGGCGCGGCCCCGGGGGGGCCCCCAGCCAGGGTGGCCCCCCCAGCCAGGACAGGGGTGCTTGTCGCCCTTCATGTAGGCACTTGGTTCCCTGCTAGGGGCGAGTGACCCAGGGATGGGGACCGCGGTCGCGGGACCCCCCCCCGTCGCTCCACCCCGCGTAGCCCCACGACAGACGGGGGCCCCTGGCTGGGCTGAGCCCCCCCGCCGCAGGGCTGGCTCGGGGGTGCTGTGGGCTGGTGGCCCAAACCCCCCAGCCTGGGAGCTCCCCCCGGCCCCGCTGTCTCTCCGTGCCGGCCCCACGCGCATACAAAAATATAGAAAGCCCCCGCACCGCGGCACTTCCGACACCCCCCGGCCCCCCCCCGGCCCCCACACTGGCCCCGTGCCCCAAGGCAGCAGTTCACAGTATAAAACTCGGTCCGATAAAAGCTGGCTGGGGGGAGAGGGGAAAAAGCCCCCCGCTCCCCAGACCCCCCCGCCGCCCGAGCCGGGGGTGCCGGGCGGGGGCTCGCGAGGGGTTCGGTCATGCAACGGGGGGGGGGGAACCCGTGCCTGAAAGGGGAGTCCGGGGCGGTTTGGGGGGGGAACATGCGAACAACCAGCCCCACTGATTCGGTCCCGTCAGTCTCAGGGGCCACATCTGGGCGTCAGGGTGGGGGGGGTCGGACCCCCCCCAAGCCCTTCCCGCGCCCCTTCCCCGCTCTCATGCAAAAATCCAGGAGGGCAACGATGTGGCCAAGCAGGGCCAGGGCACGGCGGGGGCACGCTGCCCGCGGGGGGGCTGCGGTGTCCCCCTTAGCCCCCCCCCGCGCCCGGGGAGCAGCGTCAGGGCCCGTCCCCTCGCCAGCGCAGGGTCCGGCCGGGGGACGGCGGCGGGGGGGGCTGGACCCCCACCAGGAGAGGCAGGGCACCCCGGCGGGGGGGGGCATCAGGGCTCTTCGGCCTCCTCCTCCTCCTCCAGCGATTGCCACCCCGGGAGGACGCGACGTCGGAGACTTTCCGTCGGAGCGGGAAGTCCTTGCTCAGCACCACCTCGTCCTCGGCGGGCCGAGAGGCAGGCGTCGGCGTAGGACACGGAGTAGAGGGAGTCCTGGCACCGGAGCCGTGCCAGGCCCCCGCCCAAGGCACTTTGGCTGGCAGGGGGGGCCAGCTTGGGCAGCAGCAGGTCCTCGCCCCCCAGGGAGCCCAGCAGTTTGGCAGTGAGTTCGGAGGGGGACACCATCTCCAGGCTGCAGAGGCTGGAGCAGAGGGGTCTCGGGGGAGAGGGTGTGCGAGGAGTCGCTCTCGGGCTCGCAGGAGCCGTGCCGCGCGCCCAGCTGGCACAGGTGCCCTGCAGCAGGTCCCGCAGCAGCGCGCCGGGGGGGGCCGCGACGGGCAGCTCTGCGGGGAAACAGCGTGCCCGGGGTCAGCGTGGGGGGCTGCCGCCAGCCCCCGCCCCCCAGCCCCGCCGGACAGGAGCAGCCCGCACCGGGCACCGTGCCCCATTTGCCTCCAAATGGCCACGTGCCTGGCAGTGGTGGCTACCAAAGGGCAAAAAAAAAAAATATGCCCTGGCACCGCGGAGTGTGCAGCGATGCCGTGGGCCACGCAGGGGCACTGCCCTGTGAGGGGGTGGCCAGGCTGGGGAATGTGGTCGGGCATCGGGCACCCCCGCTCCTTCAGCCCTTGGCACCAGCAGCGGGACACCGACACCGGGACACGTTGCCCACCCAGCAGACACCCGGCCCCCGCGGCACTCACCGGTGGGCTGGGAGCTCTCCGTGGAGGGCATGAAGTCCTCGTCGTAGGACTCGTCGTTGGAGTCGTCCCCGTCCACCGAGGACCAGGCTCGCAGCTTGGCCTCGGCGATGGCAAACTGCTCCGCCACGCCTGGCACGGGACAGGCACCCGTCACACACGCACCGCGGGCTGCCCCCAAAATCCCCCCGCCCCGGCAGCTCTGTGCCCATGGTGCTTGTGGCACCAGGGAGGGAGGGATGGAAGAAGGATGGATAGATGGAGGGATAGATGGAAGGAGCGATGGATGGAAGGATGGAGGGGACGGATGGATGGAAGGAAGGATGGAAGGAGGGATGGGGACAACCCTCCCCGCTGCCCCTGTCCTTGGCCGCGGCGGGGGAGCGTTCTGCCGGCCGTGCCCAGCGCGGTGCCCACCGGCGGCGAAGCGTGCCTCCTGCTCGCCCTCGCTCAGGTGGCAGTAGGAGCTGAAGGCGCTCTCCAGGGCGGTGGGCGGCTCCACCGGCTTGCACCAGCCCTTCCACTCGATGAGGTGGGCGACGCGGCCCTGCGCCATGGCCGTCGGCTTCGTCACGTGCTCCTTCACCACCTGCGAGATGCCTGCAGGATGTGCCCCCGCGTCAGCACCCCCCAGACGCCCCCAGTGCCCTCAGCAGAGCCCATGGCCCCCCAGCACCCAGCGTCTCTCACCCCCAGCCCTTGGGACCCTCCTCTTGGGTGCCACCGGGGACCCCGATGGTACCCTTGGTGACCCCAGGGAGCCCCCCAGACCCCAAGAGCCCTATCCCCCTCGCCTGGAGGAGACATACACACACCCCCCGCCCCGTTCCCCGGACGCCCCCCCCGGGCACCCCCACACCCCAGGCAGCTACCGTGCAGCGAGGAGCGGGCCAGGGCGGCGATCTCCTGGATGGTCAGCGCGCGCCGCGACTTGGGCAGCATCTCGACAGTGTCCTCAACATTGACCTGTGGGGGGGGGTAGGGGGGTTACAGCCCCTGGCCACCCTGCCCGCTCCCCCTGCCACCACCCCCCTGCCCCGGGAGGGGGCTCGGCCCCACTTGGTGCCTCCCGGCAGGGCCTGGAGTGTCTGCGCACACGTGTGTTACAGGCACACGCACGTGTGTGCAGGGGGGTGGTCGCAGCCGCCGCACGCAGGGCAGTGGGTACACGCACACCCGCACGCTGCTGCCACGTGCACACGCACTGTGCACACTCGCACTCATACGTGTGCATGCACACACGTGCACACGCAGACGTGCCCGGTGCACACACGCCTGCACGCGCCCGCTCACGTAACCACGTGTATGCACACGCAGACACTCACACACCGACCGCGGACACACATGTGCACTGGCTGCACGCACGTGCGCACGCTCTCACACTCACACATCCATCCACGCACCGCCGACAGGGCCCTCCTTGCCGTGCGCACACGCAAACTCCCTGCACGCACACGTGTGCTCATGCCTTGTGTGCATGTATCGCGCACACACACGTGTGTTTGCACACACACACAGAGGCGCGTGCACGCCCGGTGCTAGTCGGTGCCCTGAGCGTCCCCCCAGCCTGTGCGCACACACGCAGACACACACACGCGTGTGCAAGGCCACCGCGGCCGCGTTCCCCAGCGCCCGCTCCTTGGCAGCACCCGCCGTGCCGCAACGCCCCGCTCTGCGTCCCCGTTGCCCGTCCTGGCCACGCCGGGCCCCGAGCCCGTGGCCACGGGGGAAGCGATGCGGGATTTGGAGGCGCGCAACAAATCGCATTGCCATGGCAACGAGGCACCGTGGACTGATTTCTCCCAGGATACAGCCCGGCTCGCGGCTGACGTCAGAGCAGCCCCGGAGCCACTGCGGGCTGGCAGGCCCGGGCAGGCAGCGGGCGGCGGAGCCCACCGTGCCCACGGCCGCGGCCAGGAGGGGCGTTCCACCATGGGGCACCGGCAGCCAGGCCGGGCTCGGCTGGGTCGGCAGTACCTGGAGGAAGTCCTGGCTGTCGAAGGAGGCCTGGCGCGCCAGGCGGGGCAGCGGGCGGGCGGCGCTCAGCGGCGACAGCACTTTCACCTCCTTCCACTCCACGCACAGCGTCGTGTCCACAGCCACTGCGAGAAGAGCCGGGGAGGGGGGGGGCATCAGCCACCTCCATCCCCCATCAACCCCGGGGGAGAGGCTTTTTGCCCCGTCTGAGACCGAACATAACTCATTGCAGGGGTGCTCCGGAGCAGGCGGGTGCTGCGGCACAAGTGACTCACGCCCGGGCAACTCTTCCCCCTGTGTCAGCGGTAACGCACGGGCCCAGCCTGGCAGCGGGGACCGGGCGCCCATCCCGGCTTGGCAGCTCTTTCGGCGGGGTTGGGGGCAGCCGGGCCAGGCCGGAGGGGACGGACTGGGCCGGGCGGGAGGAGGCAGCCCTGGGCCGTGCTGCGGGGGGCTGGCGCTCCGCCACCATCGCCAAAATCCCCCTCTCCAATCCCCCATCTCTGGGGCAGGAGGGGAAGGAGCAAGAAGGGATGGGGGCAACAAAAACACCCGTCCTCCCCCCCCCCGCCAGCAGCCCGACTCCTGGCACCCGCACCCCAAACGGGTGGGTCCCCGGCCCCTCGGGCACTGACTCCCAAGCACCGGGGCCGGGGAGGGTCCCCTGTCACGGTGGCCCCCAGGCCAAGCCAGCCCCGAGGGGCCAGGGCAGGATGTGCCCGAGGAGCCTCCCCTGCACCAAGGTGGCCCCCGCTGACGTAAACCCACCCTGAGGTGGGAAGTGGGGGGGCCAATCAGTGCTCCCCCCAGCCCCCCTCTGGGATTAGCCCCTGGCTCCTGGAGAAAGTGCCGATGGCATCGCCCCCACCCCCGGCTGCGGGCAGGGGCGCCCCGTGGTGATGGCCCAGCGTCATCGTCCCTGTCCCCCTGGCAACAGCACCCCCAGGGCCCCCCCGGCGTGTCTGCGACACCCCCGGCACCGTCCCAGCCCCCGGAACACCCTCGGATCACGGCCACAGCCCCCGTCGCCCCCATCCCTCCTGCAGCACCCCCAGGACATCTGCAGCACCCCCACAGCACCCCTGTGGCACCCACCACCCCTCAGCACACCCCTGCCACCCCCCACAGCCCCTCCAATAGCCCCCCAAACCCCTCCCTCCCCCTCATAGCACCCCCCCACCCGCCCAGGCCTCTGACCAGCACCCCAGTCCCATCCCCCCTTCCCAGCCCCCTGCACCCCCGACACCATCCCCCAGCACCCCCAACCCCTACACAGCCTCACCCCCCGTGTCTCCCCCGGCCCCCCAGCTGCCCCAGAGCAGCGCCCCAGGCCCCAAGCCCCTATCCACCTACAGCCCCCACCCCCCAATAGGTACCCCGATTCCCCCAGAGCCCTCAATCTCCCTGTACCCCCCCCAGCCTTAGGCACCCCAATCCTCTGTGCCCCCCTCCCCATATCCCCCAGCCCCCTGTAGCCTCCCAATCCCCATAAACCACCCCATACACCGTTCCCCCATGCCCCAGACCCCCCATAGCGGCCCCCGGCCCCCACCTTCCCATATCCCCCAGCGCCTGTAGCCCCCAACACCCTCATCCCATCACCCCCGCCCCCCCACAGCAGCCTCCCCACAGCCTCCGCATCCCCCCTACACCCCACACCCCCAGTCCCCCTACACCCTCTCCGACCCCCCCACGGGCCCCAAATGCCGCTCCCCCCCCCTCCCCGCCCCCGGTCCCAGCCCGGTGCCGCTCACCCACCGATGGTGGTTTTGGAGCCGATGCAGCCCATGCTCCCGGGGGGGCCCCGGTGCGGGCACTACCGCCGGCTCCGCGCCGCCCGCATCGCCCCCCGGCCGCATGGGCGGCCCCGGGCAGCGCCCGCGCCCCCCCCGCAGGGTCCTGGCGGGCCGGGCCGCGGTGCGGGAGCCCCGAGCGGTGGCTGCGCCGGGCCGGGGAGCGGCACGTCCAGAGACGTCACTGCTGGGGGAGGAAGAGGAGGGAGAGGGGGAGGAGGGAGGGGGAAGGGAGACGGGGAGGAAGGGGAGGAGGGTGAGGAGACGGAGGGAGGAGGAGGAGGAGGAGGAAGGGCACGAGGAAGGCTGGGGAAGAGGAGGATGAAGGCTGGGGAAGAGGAGGATGAAGGCTAAGGAAGAGGGAGGGAGGGGAGGACTGGGGAGAGGGAGGCCGGGAGGAAGGGGAGACGATGAGCGAGAGGAGAAGGGGGATGAAGGCAGCCGGGGAGGATGGAGGAAGAGGGGGGCTGAAGGAAGAGGAAGAGGGGGATGGAGGAAGAGGAGGGGGGCGCTGGGGGGAGGAGGGCGGACGGAGGAAGAGGAGGGGGCTGAGGAGGAGGAGGAAGGCCGGGACCGCGGAGAGCGCCGGTGCCAGCACCGCGGACAGCGCCGCCCCGCCCCGGCCCCCCCGCGCGAGCCCCGGGGGGGGACAGGGGACGGGACCCTCCGGCCACGCGGCCCCCCCCAGCCCCGGGCCCACCCGCGGAAGGGGGCGTCTGTCCCCCCCCATCCCCAGGGGCTGGTGGTGCCGGGGGGAGCACACAGGCCGGGGGGGGGGGGGGGGAGCTGGGGGTCGCGCCCGGCTGGAGCCGGGTTTGGGGCAGGGGGGCACAAGGCGAGGACGTCACCTCTGACAGCGCCACAGCGACCCCCCCGGGGAGACACGGGCTGAGGGGTCACCCTGCAGCCAAAGGCCTCTGTTCGTTCTGAAACCTACTGATGGCAATTAACACCGCGGCACCGCTCCCCTGGCACAGGAGGGCACTGCCCGGGTGCCACCCTCCCCCTCGGAAAGAAGGGCACCGGAGCAGCCCAAGGGCCTCCCTCTTCACTCAGGGGGAGGCCCTGGCCCAGTACCCCCCCCTCCCCAGGCCCTGCCAGCCTTTCCCTGCCAACCGCTTCCCAGCACGAGCAGTGCCAGGGCTGCAGCTCAGACGGATCAGCCTCTAATCTGGGGAACAGCCTCTGGTTAATTATTCTGTACCCTCTGGGCCACGGCCAGGGTGACTCAGCAAGAGGCAGCCACACACCAAACACCGGCCCAGGCCCGGGAGTGGGGGGCAGCCCACCCTCGCCTCAGGCCCCAGAAGGGACACCCCCACAGGGCCCCCCAGCAGCGCCGGGGCCAGCCTGGGCTTGCTCCATCTCCATCCCATCTGCAAGACAAGGGTCCCCCCAAGACAGAAGGTCGGGGGGGAGCCCAGCTCCGCTCTCCCGCCCCGAGGCAGACCCCAAGCAGCCCACACCGGTCCCACCGCTTCTGTGCCCACAGGAAAAGGCGACACTTGGGGACGTTGGAGCTCTGCTCCGCAGCCAGGCTGGGGGCTGGGCCCTGCTCCATCCCAGCACACGCTGTGCCAGGCAGAGCTGGCGATGGGGGGGCCCAGGGGACCCGGCTCCAGGCACATCTGACCCCCTTGCCCCCCTCCCAGCCGCGGGGTGGGGGTACCTACCTTGGCCTGGGGGTGCCAGGGGAGGCTGGCCCCTGCCTGGGCTCCAGGCTGCAGCCCCACGGCAGCCCAGGCGCAAGGGACATGGGACGGGGGGGGTGGCAACAGCGGCACACGGGGCGTTATTTAGCAATGTTCTTTTATTTCCAGTTTTAAGGTGAAAAGATGCCTTTAAATCTTCAATTAAATACTCCATAAAGAAAAAAAAAAGCAAAAAAAAAAAAATTATTTACAAATTCACGTGACCAGTAATTGAATCCTTGTTTTAATAATTACACGTGCGGCTCGTCACATCCGGCGCTCTATAAATACAGGGGACGCGGATGGGGGGGCCGCCCCGTCGCTTGCCCAATTGTGGCCTTAAACGTTTGGGAGGAAGATGGGGGCTTTGGGGGGGAAGGAGGGAACTCAGCCTGGCCCAGAGAGAAGGGGTCACCCCCCCTCCTCCCCGGCACCCTCCCCAGGTGTCACAGCAGGAGCTGGGGGGAATGATTTATATTTAAAATAAAAAACCATATAGGGGGGTTCCAGGCAGTGGTGGAGGAATAGAGAGAGGACAGGGGAGGGGGAGAAATCACGCTCCTGTCCCCAAACCAAATTTAATAAGTTTATATATATATAATCTCTCTATATTTCAGCAAGAAGTGGAGAGGAGGAAGAGGAGGGGGGAGAGGAGGGGAGAGACACGTCCCCATCCCGTCCCCCCTCCCCATGACACGAGTCCGGGGGTGCTCTGCCCGGCTCCCAGAGACCCGCTGTGGCTGCGCTGGGCGGGGGGAGAGGGGCCCCGAGGGGACCCACCGCGACAGCCGCCTCCGTCAGCATCCGTTTATTATCATGGTGACAAACCAGTACAGGCCTCGCAAACAGAACCGGGACGGGGGGAGGAGGGAGAGGAGGAGAACTGGAAAGAGAGAGGGGGGCTGCAGGGGGGGCACAGCGGGTCCCCTCGGCCCCAGCATCAGCAAGTCCAGGGGGGCCAGGGGTGGGAGGGGATGGAGTCGCTCCCCAGGGTGCCCCGCTCTCTCCCCGCCTTCCTCCTCCTCCTCCTCACGGCTGCTCAGTTGTTGTCCGACTCATCCTCGGCTTCCCGAAGCCAGGTGAAAAAGGCCGTCACCGATTTGAGAGCCACCCCTTTGCCCTGCTGCTCCGCCGGGTCCTTGCTGGACTCCCACTTGTAGAAAGCCTCCTCCTTGATGACGTCCTCGTCGTAAAGGGCGTCAAAGAACATCCGCAGCAGGTCTGGGGAGGGGACAAAGGGGGGCCCTGCCATTCCCCAGCCACCAGCCACCCTGCCAGGGTGGGGGACGCGCCTGCCACCCCTCCCGCCAGCCCACCCGTCCCCGCGACACTCACTGGGAGGCTGGTCCAACTTCACCACCAAGGCTTGCAGGGCGTAGAGCGCCTGGAGCTCCTTCTGCTCGTCCCGCAGGTACTTCTGGAGCAGCTTGGCTTGGTTGCGGATGACCAGGGCGTCCACGCGGTAGGGGTTCTCAACTGCGGGAGACGGGGTGTGAGAGGGGGCCAGCGTGGGCAGCGGGAACCCCCCCACCTCACCCCGGTACTCACAAACGATGGCTGAGTGGCACACAGACGTCATCAGGGCCCTGATAAACGTGTTGGACGAGACCTGCTGCTCGCTCAGGTTAGCCTGGAGGAGGGAGGGTAGAGGGGCTGTGAGGTGGGGAGGGAGCCAGGAGGGAGCCCCCCCAGAGCCGCTGCGCCCACACCCTCACCTCGATCCAGTCGTATATTCTTTGGTTGTTGGGGTTCTCCTTCAGCAGTTTGTCTATTTGCTTGCACAGTTCCTCCGAGGTCAGCTCCTTGCGGCTCGGCGTGTCCGAGCTGTCCCCCATCGTGTACTCCAGTTTCTGGGGGAGCGGGCAGGGACAGGCCGTTAAGGGCAGCACAGGGGATGCTCCCGGCAGCAGGAGCCCCCAGGCTCCCCCCACGGCCCGTCTCTGCCACTCACCACCCCTGAGCTCCCACCTGCTCTGTGACAAATTTATTGACATCCTGGTCCTCGGGCAGGAATTCCTTCCAGCTCAGGCCTCCGTCCCGCCACAGCTTGCCCGCGGTCTTCTGGCTCTGCAGGACAGACAGATGGCATCAGCACCCCACGCCCTCCATCTCCAGGGAGGGGGACACTGAGGCTTGGCCATGCCACCCCCCTGAGTCAGACACGGCAAGGGATGCCCCCTGCCATGCCCTCTGGTGGCAGAGCGGTTCAATCCCCGCATGCCAACCTCCCCCCGCCCCCGAGTAGGCCACCAGTCCCCAGGGCAGTGGCCAGCAGCTACACGAGCCCCACACACTTACCATGCCCTTGCACAACAAGCCCAGCACCTCGACCAGCAGCGTAGTGGCCTTCCCAATGGGCACCAGGGGCTTCGTTATCTCCCTGCAGGGCACCAGAGACCTGGTTGAGCTACTGCCCCCAGGAGACCCCCCCTGGGACCCCCGTGGAGGGGCACAGCCCTCACCTGAACAGCTCCTCCATGGGGATGCCTTCCTCTTGCAGCATGGGGGTGATGAGCTCAGCCAGGTACAGCCAGATGTGCGGGATGTCGATCTCCATGTCTTCTGCGACCTCCAGGATCTCCCGCAGCCTGCAGGGCAGAGGGGGGGCCGTTGGGATCCAGCAGCCCCTGTGCCCCCGGCTGGGAGGGACCTCGGGAGGTCTCAGTGATGAGCCCTGCTCAAGGCAGGGCCGAATTCAAAGCCAAGCAAATACCAGCTTGCGGCCAGGCTGCCCCGGCCCCTCACCCTTTGTAGTACTGCTCCTTGGAGAGCGTGCCCGCCTTCACCAGCTGGCACAGCAGGACGCCCATGTGCTCGCGGGAGATGGTGCTCCTCTCCAGCGTGGACTCGATGCCATTCTGCACAAAGATGTAGAGCGAGGAGGGGCTGCCCAGCTCCTGCACGCACTGCAGGGCCTCCTGCGGGGGAAAAAGGGGGGTCAGTGCTGCCCCACGGCGAGCCCTGGCTTCCCCCTTCCTCATCTAGGCACCGCGGGCACCCTGCCCAACAGTCCTACCGCCCAGGGGAGCGGATGGCACGTTACAGGGCCCACACGATGCCTGGCATCCCCCCTGCTCCCACCTTCATGTCATTGATGTGCAAGTATTCCTCTATGATCGCCTTGGATTTCTTCTCCAGCTCCTCTTCTGACAGCGCGGGCTTGGGGGATGCTGCAGGAGGTGCTGGCTCTTGCTTAACTGCGAGGAGAGAGCAAGGATCAGGCAGAGCCCCAGGCTGCAGCCAGACCCCCAGGACACTGCTCCTCCCCAGCTCACCGGTCTCCCGGCTCCTGTCCCGTTCCTCCGTCATGCTAGCAGCCTTGCGCACGGCCTCGGGGCCGCCCTGCTTCTCCCGTTCTCGGCTCCTGTCCTCCGTCTCTTTGCTGAAGCTCCTCTTGGTGAGGGCAGACCTGTTCCTGTCTGCCCGCTCCCCCCGGTCGGGACGCTCCAGGCGGTCGCTGCCCTTCTCCGAACGCGACTCCCGGTCCCCTCTGTCCCCAGCCTTCTCTGACCTGTCGCGGCTGGAGCTGCTCCTGGTGGGAGGAGGACAGACACAGCGTGAAGAGCCAGTTGCCACCCTCCCTACCCCCAGACTGCAGAGCTTTGTGAGGCAAAGCTGTCCCACTCCATTCCCAGCCCTTTCCAGGGCCTCTTCTAGCACCTGACCACCCTCAGGGGAAAACGCTTTTCTGTTTCTCCCGTTACAACTCATGCCCTTTGCCTTTGACACAGCTTTGCAGAGCCCGGCGCCATCCTGCCCACACCTTCCCCCTGCCGCAGACCATGGTGAGATCCCCCTTTGTTTTCCTCTCTCCTGAAAAAACCCCACTCCAACTCTCCTCAGGGACCTCGTGCTCCAGCCTCCACAGGACTCCCTCCAGCCCATCAATGCCTCTCTGGTCCCGAGACCCCCAGACCAGACCCAGCACCCAGGTGTGGTCCCCCAAGTGCCAAACAGCAGGGAGGAAGCCCAGGGCGGGATCAGCCTTCTTTGCCACAAGGACTCACCCCTGACCCCAACAAGCCCCCATCTTGCCACAAGGAATTATTCCAGCCCAGATGCCACACATTCACCTATGTATTGAGTGACCACCACCCCATTTGGGGGGTTCCTCCCTGGGCTGCAGACCAACATGCCAAGGCCGGGCTGGCCCCTCACCTCTGCACCACGCGCCGGGACTCTGAGCTCTCGGCAGGGGTCGACTGCTGGAGCGCTGAGAAGCGGTTCAAGGTGCTCGTGGCTGGTCGCCCTGAATCAGATGCTGGGCGTGAAAAGAGGGGAATCTCAGAGTTCAGCACCTCCCCGGCACAGGAACCACCAGGGGAAGGATCCCCCCTCCCACAGCACCCAGCCAGCCCCACGCTGCCCACCTGAATCTGCAGGCTTCGCACCAGACCCTCCGCTGCTGCCTTTGCCCCAGCTCAGCCGCCCGCCTGGCGCAAAGAGCTGGTTGTTGGAGTCGATGGATCCAGGCTGCAGGGGGAGAGACAGAGTCAGCTCTGAACCCCACAGCAAGGCGGGATCCGGGCCAGACAGCCGGCTCGGCTGCCCACAGTGCACCCCCGGCCTCACCTTGGTGATCTTCGTTAGCCGGCTGGTGTCAATGGGTCGGTTGCCCTTGCTGATGGGCACTGTGTTCCAGCCATCGTCTGCCACCAGGCTTCCACGCCCACCTGGGACAAGGGGGACAGATGTAAGGCACAGCCTGGCCTCGCACGGTACCCCAGCAGGAGCAACCCACCCCCCCAGCAGCCTCTGGTGCCCCCGAGCCCAGGCACTCACCGCTGGAGGATGGCCCAGGGGGTCCTCTCCTCTTGTCCTTCGACATGAGCTGCTGCACTTTGATATGTTCCCGATGCTCCTCCATCTCTGCTTCCTTGTGGATCTGGTCGATGGTTTTGGGGCCTTGGTCTCCTCGCCGCGGCACCCAGCTATTCTGCAGAGGGCAGGGAAGGAGGGAGGAGGGCACTGAGCTGGCTGGAGGATGCAGGCAGACATTCCCCCTTCCCAGCCATCCCACACTCAAAGCCGCAGGCTGCTCTCCTGCCTCAGCCATCGCAGCTCCCCATGTGCTGTGGCAGCTTTTGGCACAAAAAGGCTCAGTTTCTGGAGCCCCCCTGCATTAAACGGCTGCCGGTTACTGTGTGCCCACTACTGCTACCATGCTGACCAAGGGCTGCGGGCTAGCATGGTGTCTCTGGGGCTGGCCACAACTTACACACCCACCCCTCCCCTCCCGGGGACACATGGACTGCTGGCACTTGGAGGACGCAAGCCAGCAGGTCCACGGGACCAAGCAGGGGACAGAGGACAGTCCCCAGGCAATGGCAGGCCACGCGCCTTACCCGTCTGAGATCAATCACATCCTGAAGCATGAAACGGATTCGGGATGATGTCTTCTTCTCTTTGATGATCTTCTCCATCTGATTAAAGTACTGGTCCATCCTGGGCTATAGAGGGACAGAGTCATGGTCACATCCCTCCCAAAGGCAAGGGCAGGGCAGAGCAGGGGAGGGCAAGGAGTACCTTGGCCTTCTCAAAGTCCAAGTCCTTGCCAATGGTGGTAAGCAGGCGGCAAAGGCACTCAAGAGACTCCTCATCGTGGTTTTTGAGCAGCTTCACCACGCAGTCGTGCATGATGGCCTCCGTCAACATCTTCAGTTTGAAGAGCTCTCCAATGAACTTGATGTTGCCTAGGGATCGCCGGCGGGCCTTGTCCCGCGCCTCCTCCAGCTCGTCCTTCATGCGCGCCTTCTCCTCGGGCTGCAGGGAGGGCACAGCAGGGCAGCTCAGAGCCCAGGGCCACCCCGAGGACACCCGTGCCAGCCCTCAGCCACAGCCTCCCAGCCCAACTCACAGCACTGGCATCGTCCATCTCCTTCTGCCGCTTCTCAAAGATCTCGTCATCGTCCTTGTCCTTCTCAAACTCCTTCTGGCAGCGGTTGAGCAGCAGCTTGCGGAAGTTCACAGTCACCGTGGGCTTGTCTGTTGTGGGCACTTTGAGCTGCAGGGAGAGGTACAACCCAGGCAAGGAGCATGAGTCACATATTCCCCAAAAGCTGGCCAGCTAATGCCCAGGCACTGCTCAAACCAGGGAAAAGCCACCCCATACCCTTGTGATGCCCTGCTAAGACTCTGGACTTGGTCCTCCATCCACGCGCCCCAGTTTCCCCACCCCACGTTGAAGGGTCTGGACCCTGCCAAGCTCAACTGAGGCCCCCAAACAAAGCCCTGCCAGCTCGGCAGGAGAGCCCCCCAGCTCATGCTCACCCCCATAAGGCAACGGCACATGTTAGCATAGGCAACAGAGAAGTTTGGCTCCGAGATGGCCTTCTCGAAGACGAGGTCAATGACACCCTTGAGCCGCTCCTCCGTGTCGATGGATAACTCCATCACTTGCTTCATCAGCTGCTGGAACATCTGGGGCGTCAGCTTGTTGAGGATGCTGCGGACACGGCGGAGCAGTTCCTGCGAGGACAACAGGATCAGCGAGAGCCAGGCATGTCCCCCCGCCAGCCCTCCCATCGCCCGTCTGCCCCAACTCCCACCTGCGTCTTGATGTTCTCAGGATCCTCCTCCTCAGAGGCACGCTTGCTGCTGGGTTTCCAGGCCTTCTCGGCCTTGTTCAGCTTGACATCCTCATTGAGGGACACAGTGGCAATGATTTTTCGTGGCTCCTTCCTCTGGCTCTGCTGGGAGCGGCGGGGACCCAACCCTGAGGGCTGACATGGGGAGAAGAAACTCAGCTCTTTGCCCTGGGACCAACGGGGCCGGCTGCCAGCTTGTCCCCATCCGCCCGCTCAGATCCTCAGTTCCATCATGGACATCAGTGGCCCAGACACAGCGGCTCGAAGGCTTGATCATCACGGAAAGGCGGAGGGGGACGGCGCAGGTGAAGCGAGGAGACACTCACCAGGCCCCGGTTGCCCATGACGGGCCGGCCGAGATTGGCGAAGGAGGGGGTGAAGTCAGGGCTGCAGTTCATGCCGCTGAGGCGGATGGGGTCGAGCGCCCGCAGCGGGGTCTTGTTGGCCTGCGAAGGTACACACGGCTGAGGATGCCCGGGGGCAGAGGAGCGGGACGGATCCATCCCCCAGCCTCAGCGCCGGGACAAGGAACTGGAAAGAAGGCCCCACAGGTGCCCCCCCACCCCAACTCCAGGCTCAAGGCTCGTTGCAGATGCTGCAACAGGACCCCGAGCACAGCAGGCAAGTCCCTGCCCTGCCTTGACAAGGCACAAAGAGGAGCCGGACCCCCACCCGGGCACCACCCACATACCCCCAATTCCCAGGGCCGCACCGACCTTGTCCAGCACCACATCCGTGATCTGGGGCAGCCCCTCGGGTTTCTGCATGCTGGCAAAGATGAACTGGAAGCCCAGCAGGAACTCCCTGTCGTATCGCTTCTTCTCCTCGGGGTTCAGTGGTTTCCATTGCTCTGCAGTGGGGGGCAAGAGGGAGACCCTGATGTAGCCTGTCCTGTACCCTCCCCCCCGAGCTGTGGCAGGTCCGGGCCCACCCGGGGACCAGCGAGGTGGGATACAGAGAACCACAGAGCTGCCCCAGCCTAGTACGGCACAAGCACAATGCTGCTTGCTTAGGCAGAAAGCCTCAAGCCACCAGCTCCCTGCCTCCTGCTAGGACCCTCCTGCTGGGGCTTCTGTCACCCACCTTGTGCCAGGCTTGGGAACAAGATGGGAGGAGAGCGTGAGGTTTAAGACAGCTGGACTGTGCCACCCCGACCATCCCCAAGGCTGGGCCGAGAGGTGGTGGCTCCCAGCAGAGACCTGGGCCAAGGCAGAGCTCACCTTCCTTGTAGCGGTACTTCTGGTCGGCAGCCTTGCCCTTCTCCGGGGCCAGCTTGTCCTCCTTCTCCTCCCACGTCTCCTCCGACTCTTCCTGTGGACGGGCGGGGGCCACGTCCTCCGCTTCGCGGGCAGGGGTGGACGCAGGGGGCTTGTTCTCCACCTCCGAGGCACTGTCACTGATCTGAGACTGCATTGGGAGGAACGGGGACAGCAGTCACCCCACGAGCCTGGTCCTGCCCCCTCCACCCCACACCCCGGCGTCCGCCCCCCCTCAGATCCTCATTACCATCACGGAGCTTCAGTGGCCCAGACACGATGGCACAAAGCAAAGTTCATCACAGAAGGAGGCAGGACACAGGGTGACGCCCGGACACTGCTGGGACACTCACCTCTTTAAAGGCATCCAGCAAATCGCCTACTGCCTCCTTCTTGTTCAGCTCCTTCATCTTTCGCTTCTTCTTTGGCACCGACATGGCGACTGGGAGGAGAGGCAGGGAGGTGAAGGACAGAGACCCTCCCAGTCCCCTGCTACCCTGACACCAACTCCAGTGTCACCAGTGAGGCCCCAGTTAACACCAGACGAGCTTCAGGACGGGGCCGCGGGGAGCCATGGGGCATGGTCCTGCCACCCCAGCACAGCCCTGTCCCCAAACACGCCGTGTGCCCACCCAGGCACCTGCAGCCCTGTGGATCCTACACACAGCCCATTAAGCACGCCACTCCCTGAGTGTGCACCCCAGAACGCACCCCACAGACACACCTCACACCTCTCCCCATCCAGCCGCTGCACCACGATTCACCAACGTGCCTCTCCGAAGCACCCCATTCACACCCCTTCCCTAGCGCAGCCTCAGGGGACCCCTGCAGACACCCACACCCCTCTGCAGAGCAGCCCTGACGAGGACACCCCCATACACACCTGTCTCCGTACGCCCCCCACCCCGGCACCCTTATGCACCACCCCACACAGAAGTGGTCCCAAGAAGCAGGTCGCCCTCCTACAGCCCCCTTGCACCCCTGCAGAGGGTGCTCCGCATGGACATGTCCTGTGTGCCCATCTCCCCCACCCTCCCTCAGTATCCCTACGGAACCACACACTCCTGCCCAGGGTGCTTAAAAAACAACAAAAAAACCACACATCTTCACCCCAGCACATCCCCAGGGCACCTCACGTCCCTGGGCACCCCTCTGTACTGGCATACCCCTGCGCAAGGTGCCCCACATCTCCCCTCCTGCCACCCCTCCTCCCGCTGCACCCCCCGGTGCCCCCGCACAGCTGGGGACAGCCCTCAGATACAGCCCCGATACACCACCCGACACCCCCGAAATAAGGCATTGCATCAAACGCACTTTCCTCGGGGCACCCCATTCCCCAGGGCACCCACACAGACACCCCCTCTACACCCAGCCCATGCTCCTGCATACGGATGCGCTCCCCAGACATCTCCCCTGACCTTGCCACCCACAGGCGCCTTGTCCCCCCCAGCACCCCAAACTCACACACCCCAGGTGACCTAACCCCATGCCCCTCTCCGATACCTTCCCTGTACCCCAAGCCTAGCCCCACACCCGGGTGACCCCCCCCACAGCCCCCCACGCCCCAGCCCAGCATCCCCAACCTTGCGCGGTCGCCTCCAAGGTCTGCGAAGGGGCAGGGGTCGGGCTCGAGCTCCGCTCCTGGGCCTCACCGGGGCCTTCGCTCTCCTCCTCCTCCTCCTCCGCCGGGGGGGAGGCAGGGGTGCCAGGCTGGGCTGGCTCCTCAGGCTCCGAGATGGGGCTGATGTCCGACTCGGGCTGCTCCTCGCTCGGCTCCGCTTTGACAGTGCCTTCCACCCCATTGGGCAGGGGCAGCTCTTCAGGCTGGGCGATGGGGGAGTCCAGGGCGGGCGCGGGCACGGGCACTGGCGCAGGCACCGACACCGGCTGGCACACGGGCACCTCAGGGACCGGCTCGGACACCTCCTCTAGGACACCGTTGGCCTCAGTGGCGGGCTCAGCCGTGGGCTCGGGGCAGGGCTCTTCCCGGGGTGGCGGGGGGCTGGGGGAGGCGGGTTTGGCGGGCGCTTCGGGGGCCTGCTGTACGACGGGCGGCGGCGACGGTGCGGCTGGCACCGGGGGCACGGCTGGCATCAGGGGAACAACGGGCACCGGCGGTACCTCGGGGGGCACAGGCGCCTGCGGGGTGGGCTCCGCGAGGGGAATGGCAACCTCCTCTTCCGCGGCCACTGTGTCCATGTCGGGCGCGGGCACAAGGGGCTCCACAGGCCCTGGCACTGTAGTGATGGCGCTAAACGTCTTGTGTGGGTCGGGCGGCGCCTCGCCCAGCTCCGCTTTAGTGTCCGCGTCCACGGGGGGCTCCATTGGCACCAGCGTCATGGCCGAGAGCACCACGGGCTCCACCTCGGGGATGAGGGGAGGGGGAGGCGACGGGGACGCAGACTTGCTGGGCTCCAGGGAGACGGGCTTGCTCACCACCAGCGCGGGCTTCGGGCGATCATCTGCAAGAGAGGAGGCGTTAAAAGGGGGGGGGGCTCTCTGATCCTCCGGCTCACCCCGCTTCCCCCCCCCGCCCCGATCCCTCCATCTACAGGATGGATAGGGACAGATGTGCCAACCCACATCACAAACAAGTGACAGGGACGATGGGGGGTCCTCCAGTGCCCAGGGGACAGCTGGGTGAGCAGACAGCCCCCACAAACTCTCCTGGACACACCATGGGGACACCAGTGTGGAACGCGTTTGACCCACAATCCCCAGGGGAACTGAGGAACGGCCAGGCTGGCACCTCACATCCCACAGTGCCATCAAGGAGCCCAGCAGCAGCCATGCTGGCTGGCACAGCCACCCTCAGCACGGGCACTTACCTGGCCGGACAATAACTGCTACATGGGGGGTCTCTCCATTGGCCTGGGGCTCCAAACCGCTTCCAGCCTGGGGGGGACAAAGAGGGAGATCAGCAGGGCCCCATGCACACCGCGCTGCCCCCGTTGGGGAGTGCCCTTACCTGCGGAGGGGTGGGGGTGGATGAGGTCCTTGCTCCGGACATGATTTCTTCAGTGATGTCTTTGCCACCTTGGTTGGGGTCTCGTATCCGGATCTGTCCGGGGGTGAGGGCAGAAAGGGGGAAGCTGTCAGTGGGGTGGAGGACACAGCACAGGGGCCACCCCCCTTCCCTGGGCCCGACACCCCCGGGACACCCACTTCTCCAAGGGGAGAGGCTCATTCAGCGCTGTGCCCACCCTGGCCACGCACAGCCTGGGGGCCGGTGGGTGACACCTCCCATCCCCACGGGGCACAGTACCCCACAGACACCGTCTTGTCATGATGCCCGGCGGGCAGGGACAGCACGGGGCAGGGCGAGCCTCACAAGCCATCGAGCCAGGCAGCTGGAGCCAGCGCCATGTCCCCAGGCCAGTGCCCATCTTGAGGGGTCGGAGGATCCCAAGGCACCACGGCGCTGGCACAGGGGCTGCAGGGACGCCCCCCTGCCTCGGGGACAGCACAGGGGACCAGCCTCGGCACACAAATGCCCTGGCGGCAAGCTCTGTGCCACCCCGCACACCTGCAGCATTGCTGGCCCCGAGCTGTTGTGGGTGCAGGAGCCACAGGGCACCCTACTGGGGGGGGAAACGGGGGACACGCGTGGGTCCAGGACGCCGGTGGGGACACGGTGCAGCCAGGGGTCTTGTTCACCCACCCCCAAACCTGACCCGCTCCCAGGGCAGCAAGAGCAGAGCCCAAGGGGCACCAAGGCCCTTCTGCCGAGGACATGCCAGCACCCCCTCCCTGGCAGCACCCCCGGCGCGGGGCCATGCCGGCAGCCGCCCGGCTCCCCGCTATAAATAGGCCCCATTGGAGGCCTCCGAGCACCGGCATCTCCGGGAGCAGACAGCAGTTGGCAGCCGCGGCACCCCCACCCCCCCGGGAGCCGTGACTCAGCACAACGCCGCCCGCCGGGACGGCCAAGGTCGCCAGCACCCGCCGCGCACCCCGCTCCCCTCGCTCGGCCCCCCCAGCCCGGGGGGGCACAGCCCCGCGCCGCCCCCTTCCATTGCCCTGCACCACGTCCCGTCCCACGCCCCGGGGCTGGCACCCACCCCCTCCTGCCTGTGAGCCCCCCCCCGCGGCCGGCGGCGGGCGGCTCCTTACCGTCTTGCGCTCTCGTTTTGGGGGGATCGGCGGCTGCTGGCTCACAATGACCTGGGCGGTGGGGACCCCCGCCGGGAACTGCTGCACCCCCTGCGCCGGGTAATAAGCACCCGCTGGAGGAGAGGAGAGAGCGTCAGACCGGCCAAACCATCCTGGGGACCCCCTGGTCCCCCAAACACAGGGGTTTGTCAGGAGCCTGGGGAGCTCGTGGCCGCTCTGCGGCGAACCCCCATCGCATCTGTCCCGGATCGTCCCAACCCGCCCGACAGGCCTGACCGAATTCCTTCCCCGTGAAGCAGAGCGTCCCCGCGCCGCCCCCACGCCCAGCCGGGCCCCGCGGGCGCCCGCCGTGCCCACCGGCCCCACGCCACTGACGGCCATGCCGGCTACGGGTGTCCCGGCTCCACAGGCGTCCCAGCACGGCCACCTTCCTGCCAGCACCCTTATCTCCCCGGGGCCGGCACCAGCCCAAGGGCGGCACCAGGCAGCCCCATCCGCACCCTCCATTCACACCCAGGCCGAGGGGCTGGGGTGCCCCACACAGCCCCAGCCCAGGGGAGGGAGCCACAGCGGGGGCTGGAAGCAGGGCTGGACCCCAGCCAGGGCTGGCACAGCCCCCAAGCGGCACACTGCTCCTCCCCGGGCACCCGCGAGCATCACCCCCAGGGCAGCGCAACAGGGATGTGGGCACAGGGGCAACGGGCATGGCCGGACCCCTGCCCCTCCAGCTCCAGCGCCTTCCCGGCTGTGCTGAGCCTGGAACCCGCCCACGGTGCTCTGGTGACCGCCCTGTCCCAGAGCCAGGGGACCCCTCCTCTGCCGAGGGGGTACAGGTGCACTGGACAGGCCTCGCACCCCAGGACAGGCCAGGTGTGGGGTGGAGAAGGGAGACCCCGAGCTGCCCCCCCCCAGGACCAGAAGGGCTGTCCCATCTCGCCCGCCGAGGGGCACACGCCATGCCAGGCCACCCACCCAGTCCTTTGGGCAAGGGGCACGCTGCTGTCAGCACCACTGGGAACCGTGTCAGCCCCAAAGCGGAGCCAGGGGGCAAAGCCATCCCCAGACACCACGGGGACACCCAGGGGATGCCCCAGTGCCAGGCACGAAGGGGCGGCCATGCCCTGTCCCAAGCGCGGAAGCCAGCCACTGCCAGGGGCGACCTCCATCTGCTGAGGGGCCAGCCAGGCCCCGGGACAAGAGGGAGGGCAGACGGGCACGTACCTGGCTCAGGAGAAGCCCATCTCCGCCCCGGTTACGCTTTGCTGCCGCGCTGGGGCCGGGACAGAGGCCTCGGCTCACATTTCTGTGTCTGCCGGGCCTCCCGGGACCGACCAAGCCTAAATATAGTCACAGCCCGGGTGGCCACATGCAAGTGGGGGAGAGAAGGGGGGGCTGCCACCACCGCCGCTCCCCAGCGCCGAGAGAGGGCAGGCATGGAGCGGCCCCGGCACGCCGGGCTCGGCTCCCCGGGGAGCTGGGAGCTAGGGGGGGTGTCAGCAAGCACTAAACCGCTCGGCAGCGAGTGAGGGGGAGCAGGGGATAAAGTCTGCCCCGGCCCTCTGCCAGGAGAGTTAAACATTAAATGGTCCCGATTTGGAAAAGGGCGGGGGTGGATGGACCGGTGGGACATGATGCGCAGCCCTCAGTGCTGCTGGGAGACAGGCAACACCCCCTGCACCCCAAAACAGCCAGTCATGGAGTCGCAGAGACGGCAAAGTGAGCTGGCAGAGGGGTCTGTGCTCGGCTCCTGAGCACAGGGGGGTCGGGGGTGTTGCAGGGAGGCCAGAGTCAGGAAAGAAAAAAAATGGGGGGAGTGCTGGGGCTGGAGGAGCAGAGACACCCCCTGGTCTGTACCGTAAGTCCCGAACTCTGTGGGGCTGGCTCCAGGGTAAAAACCAGGGGCACTGGGCTGGACCGGGTACTGTTGGGTCGGGACGACGTACGTGGAGCGACCCTGAAATGGGGGAGAAGAAGAAAGGTCAGCTACCTCCACTTCAGGGCACAGACGTCCCCCCCAAACCACTGACATCCCCCCAAACCTGACTGCGGACCAGCTGGGCGCCAGGGCAGGGAGCAGGACACAGGCAAAACGGGCCCCGTGGTCCTCGGTGGGCTGCTGGGGAGGGGACCAGTGCTGCCTGACGCCTCTCTATAGAGCCAGGCAACACCCTGCTCGGATCAGTGGGTGCTCCAAGAGCCTGGGGAACCCCTCCCACCCCCCCAAAACAGTCCTGGGCTCCAGCCCCAGGCAACACTCCCCACCAGTGCCCACCCCAGCCCCCTCCCGCGGAGCCCGGGGCACGGCCCTCACCTGTCCGGGAATGTAATATGCTCCTTGGGAAGGTGTGTAGGATATCTGGGAGGGTATCATCATCACCTGGGAAGCGGCAGGATACACATGGGCAGGGGGGCCAGGCCGGGCCGTCGTGTTACTCTGCACGCGGGACGCGTTGGCGGGAGGCTGCGCCCTGTTCTGGTAGAAATGCTTGGGGAGAGACGGGGCACGGCGTCAGGCCGGAGCACCAGCACCCCCATCCGGCACCCCCGCACCCAGGGCGGGACTCTCCCTCCCACCCCACTCTGAGGGGAGCAGCCTGGCAGCACGCATCATCCCAAAAAGTCAGTTTGGGCATGGCGAGAGGGGAGACACCCACCCCCCAACTCTGCGGGGATGCAGCCCCCCCCGCCTCACCCGAGCTGACCCCCCCCAGCATCGTCCTGTCCCCACGCACCTGCGGGGCCGCCTGGGTCCACCCGACCCAGCTCATGCCCGGCACAGCCCCCTCCCAGCCCAAGCGGGGCCGGTAGCTCCAGCGCCCGGAGCCGGCCACAGCCGCACGCAGCTCGGCGGCGGCGGGTCCCGACGTGCTCCACACTGGTTCCCGGCACTCGCACTGAATGCTGGGACCTGTAGTCCTGCCATGGCCGAGCCGCGCTGGAGCTGGATAGCCCAGGGCATGCAGAGACTGATATTTCTTCCCCAGCCCGTGCCCTTCATCCCAACCCGGCTCTTTGCCGGGCAAGAGCATCCCCAGGGGCAGCAGCTCGAGCCCAGCAGCAAGTGGGCAAGGAAGGGTCCGCGCTCGCACCCCACCCTGGGGCAAGGAGAAAGCATTACCTGAAGAGACCTGAATCCTCCCTGTTAGCAAGGGCACGCGTACGAAGGGAAAAGGGGAAAGAGAGAGAGAGGAGTTACCCGCATTGGGACAGGGCTTGGATGCAGGGCGGCTGGCAGAGGAGGGGACAGGAGGCTGGGGAGCTCTTTGCCCAGTGCCCACATCCCAAATCCACCAGGGTCCCCTGTAGAGACCCGCCGAGGGGCAGGGAAAGGTTTGAGGGACTCCCAGCCAGCACAGCCAAGGACGTCACCAGATCTGTCCCCAGCAGCTCCTCACAAGAGGGCTGATGGAGGCCCAGAGCCCTGTACAGCACCACAGGGCCTTGGGAGACACCCACAAAGTGGGGAGGAAGAGGAAGAGGAGGATGAGGAAGGGCACGGGCAGAAGCAGCAGCCTGGGCCAGGGTTAGCACAGGCACAGCCACATGCTGCAGGCTTCATGCAAGGAGGAAATCGTGGAGACACTGCAGGGGAAACCCCCCCAAAGTGGAGCGGGTGTCCCCAGCTCCCCCCAGACCAGCCCGTCCCCCAGCTCTGGGGTCCCAGGTGCTCCCCGGCCCTTTCACACCAAGGGTGGGTGCTCCTGTGCAGTGTCGGGACAGGGTGCTCGGCATGCGGGGAGGGGGAAGCGGGTTAGTACCTGCTGGTGAATAGCCCGAGGCCCTGCTGGAAACTGAGAGAGGAGGAGAGGGAGGTTTGGGGCAGGGGAGGAAGGAGAGAAGAGCAGTCACTTGGTGGGTATCCCTGGCCGGAGGCGTCTGATCCCCCACCCCAGGGCCGGGAGGTCCCCGGTCGTGGTCCGGATGGCAGGCATGCTCCCTGCGGGGCACCTCGCACCCCTGGGCACCGTGGCAGTGGGTGCCAGGAGGCAGAAATCTGCTGGATCCCCTCCGTTGCCCCCTCCAACCCAGGGCACAGCCCTTACCTGGCGCGGCTGAGAAGGCGTATTCATTTGTGAGGTCGGTGCCGGGTTAAAAACCACAGGTGCCGTCTGACCGGGTGGGAACGTCGGCTGGGGGGAGGCAGGGAGGGAAGGAGATGGCACCGCCGCCCCCGGCACAAACTGGGGAAGGGGGCAAAGCTGGGTCCCCCCCACCCCGAAGGGCCCGGTTACCTGCGGCAGTCCGGGAGAAGGGGCAGGGTGCGGGGCTGTCGGGGCTCCTCCTGTGGGCTGTGGAGCTTTGTTCATTTCATGGGGTTGTGCATAAGGATCCCCTCGCTATCTGCGGGGACAGGGACAGCGGGTGTAAGACGGAGGCGGGCAGCACCCCGGGAGCACCTGTCTCCCTTCCACGTCAACCCCAATAAGAGGGCATCTCCAGCCCCTCAGCGTAAAGCCAGACACCCGCCGGATGGCGTCACGCCAGGGCACAGACCCCCAGCCACTCCTCCTGGGGCACTGCCAGGACACCCAAAGCCTCCCATTGTGCCCCAAACCCAGCCATGCCCACCGTCAGGACTGACCCCTCCCCACGGTGAGCCCCACACCGGTGCCTGTGACCTGCTGACAGCACCCAGGCCACCACCGGCTCCGGGGGGCTGGGTGGGCCAGCGGCACCCCGGCGTCAGCCGTGCCCAGCTCCACCCCGGCTGACCTACTAAGCGCTTCCCCCGGCTGGCCAAACCTGTTCCTGCCGGTGCTGCCGGGTCCCCGGCGCACGCCGCAAACGCCTACCGGGGAGGGCAGGGAGCAGCTCCCGCGTCCCCTCGCGCCACCGACGCTCCCGCCCGGTGCCCTGCCCAGGGGGGACCACGCAGCCCCCCCGCCACCACCGGCACCCGGGCACCCTCCAGCTGTCCCGGGAGGGACTTGGCAGCCGGTGCTGCGCTCCCCGCCCCAGTGCAAAGGCCGCCGGGGAAGGAAGGAGAGGCGGTGCCCCCCCACCCCGCACCCCAGGGGGGTCCCCGCACCCGGTGAGGGACACCCGCGGTGCCCCCGGGAACCCACATCCCACCACCCCCGGGCCACACCGGCACCCCCAGGGTGCCCTGACACCCACCCCCCCCCCCGGGCTGTAGCCTGGCACGGGGGAGGGTCCCACAGACCCACCACGGCGGTCACACACAGCCACAACCCCAGTGGGGACGGGTCCTGCTGGGGGCTCGGAGGTGAGGGGTCTGGGCTGCACCCCCCGGTGCCCCCCCCCGGCCTCCTGCTCACCCAGCACTGACGGCCCGGCCTGACCAGCCCCGGGGCACGGGCCCTGGGCCACCTTAGCTCAGCCTTGGCACCGGTCACCCCAAAAAAGAGGGGCTAGGGGGTGTCACACGGGGGACGGGGACGCCGGGGGACAGCCGCGGTGCGGGCAGAGCCGGCCCCCCCCGCCGGTACGACCAGGAGCGAGCAGGATACTCACCCCCCCGCGGGAAAAACCTGGGCCGGCTGAGCGGGCCTGCAGAGACCGTTCATCCGACTGACTGCGAGAGGAGGAGGGGAGAGAGATCAGCCGGGCCCCGCGGGGGAGGGGGGCCGCACGGTACCGCGCTGACCCCCCCCGACCCCCAGTGCCCGCGGCCGGGCACGTCCCGTCCCGGGGGGGCAAGAAGGGGAACCTCCGCTACCCCCCCCCGCTCCCCACGCCGGGAGAGGCCGCGGCCTGCACTGGGCCCGCGGGCGGGGCGGGGGTCCTGGGGCAGCCAGGCCGCGGCCGAGCTGGGCACCGGCGGGCAGGGCCGGGCCGCCGCGGGGGGGGACACACAATGCGGGGGGGCCGGGGCAGGCCGCGGCGCCGGGCCGGGAGTAGCCGTCCCCGTCAGGCCCGAGCCCGGCCTCGCCCGCGGGCGGCGACGGGCGGCTCGGTGCCGGGGCGGCAGGCAGGCTCGAGGCGCCGGCACCATCTTGGCGGCAGGAGGCCGGGGCGCGGCGCGGGGCCCGGTGCGGCATCCGGCGGCCCCGCTCCCCCCCCGCGGCGGCGGCGGCCTCTGCCAAGGACACGTGTCACTGCCGGCCGCCGCCATGGCCCGCCACCGCACCGGCACCGGCGGGCGCGGCGGGGCGGGGGCGGCGGGGCACGCACCACGTGCGGCGGCGGCGGCGGCGGGCCTAGGCGGGCGCGGCGGCGGGAGCACGTGCGCGGCAGCGGCGGGACGCACCGGCCGGCACGTGGGGGCGGAGCGGCGCCGCGCGGGACCCCCGGGACGGCGGGGCCGGGCCGGGCCGGGCCGGGCCGGGCGGGAGCGGGGCCGGGGAGGGAAGGGAGGGGGCGGCCGGCGGCGGGGCGGCGCCCACGTGGTGGCGGTGGCGGCGGGGCCCGGCGGCGCGAGGCCCGGGAGGGCGGCGCGAGGCCCGGTACCGGTACCCCCTCCCCCCCCCCCCTCCCCCGCCCGCCCCCCCCCCCCCCCGCGGCGCGCGCCCGCCCCGCCCCCGCCCGTTACCTTCAGTCTCCTTCAGCGCGCGCGGCCCGACGCAGCCGCAGCGCAGCGCAGCACGACCATTTCCGGAGCCGCGCCGCGCGCAGGGGCGGGGCCGGGCGCCGCGCGGGGGAGGGGCGCGCGGGGACGGGGAAGGCGGGGGGGGGTTGGGGGAGCCGGGGCGGGGCGCCGGCCGCGCGCGCGCGCCTGAAGCCGCTGCGGGCGCCGCCCGCCCGCCTCACGTGACGGCGGCGCCGCGGGACCCCGTCGGCAGCCGCCGCCGCCGTCACGTGGCGGGGGAAGGGGTCTCGCGCTCGCCCCGCCCTCCGCAGGGGCGGAGCCGGGAACGCCCCCGGGCCACGCCCCCCGGCCACGGCCCTGCCCCGCCCACCCACCGGGAGCCGCACCGGCACCCACCCGGGACCTGGAACCACACAAAACCGGCACCGGCACCCCCCCAACACCCACCCGGGACAGGGACCCATCCGGGACCAGCACCGGCACCCACCCACCCGGGACCGGCGCCCACCCAGCACCAGCCCCCTTTGGCGTCTGTGTCCACCCGGGACCGTCGCCCCTCCAGCGCCCGCAGCACCCACCCAGGCCCCACCCTGCACCTTGCACGCACGGGGGACAGCGGACACGGGCCCTTGCCCCCACCCCTCAAGGTCCAGGGCTGACCGCCAGCAGAGCCCCCAGGCACCCGAGACCCTCCAGCAGAGCAGCCCCGGCTCCATGTTCACCCCCCGCTTCCCGGGGTCCCCGCTGTGCCCGGCCGCCCAGGCAGGAGGGACGCTGGAGGGGGCACAAGGAGGGGAGGGCAGCATTGGAGTCTCCATATAGTTTATTTCCACAACTCCCAGTAACAAAAACAAACTAGATTTCCCACACCACCACCCCCCCCCCCCCCCCCAACCCAAAACACCTACCCACCCCCCAGCCCCAGCCCCCCCCCTCGCTCAAACGTCGTAGTTGGGGTTCTTGCGTAGGATGACGAATCCCTCCAGGATGGGCGTCACGGGCACGTGCTCCTCCGTGGCCAGCTCTGCCCGCTCGCCGTGGGCCAGCAGCACCGGCGTGGTGTGAGTCTGGAAGCCGGTGATGGTTTTGGGCTTGCCCGCCTGGCCCACCACATCCACAGCCTGCGAGAGAGGAGCCAGGTAAGAGCCACGGAGACACAGGGACAGGCAGGGACACCCCCTCCCTGGCTCTGGCTGCCCCTTACCTGTCCCACCCGGACCGAGACGGGCAGAGGTCGCAGCTCCTCGTCGAAGGTGACCAGCATGCGGGGCTGCATGGCAGCCACGAGCCCATAGAGAACGTAGTGGGACTTGCCCAGGATAACTGGAGGGAGACAGAAGGAAGGGGGCTGAGGGGTGCCCACCCCGCGGGGCAGAGGGGTGCCGGGGAGGGGGCTGAGCCCACTCACTGTTGCGCACGTCCAGGAAGGACACGAGGACGGTCAGCAGCCCAGCCACGGCCACCTGGCTCATGAGCTGGCGATCGCTGTGGTAGGGGCACAGGGTGAGCGTCCCCTTGCCCAAGTGGGTCAGACCCTGGTGGGGCAGAGAAAGCGTGTAAGAAAGTGGTGGGGTAACGCCCGGGACCCCAGGCAGGAGGGTGAGACCCCCGGGACACTGCTGCCCTCCCACACCACAGCAGGGACCCCAACCCGCCCCTTCCCTGCCACGAGTGGGGAGTGCAGGATCATCACCTGGGCCAACCGCACCATGAAGAGGTTGTTGGGGTCCTTGGCGTGGTACTGGGCGAGCTGCCGCAGCATGGCAGCCAGCCGGGCGTTGTTGGTGCCTGGAGAAGAGGGGGTGGAGGCAGAGAGTGGGGTACAGGGCTTGGGTCCCCCACCTTCCCCCTGCCCGAGCCCCAGACGGGCCTGCCCCCAGGCTTACCGCTGCCCACCATGCCCATGGCAAAGATGGAGTTGTAGGAGACCTCGGGGTCAGCGTCGTGGGAGAACTTGCTGAGGGTGTCGAGGATGTTGAGCCGGGGGTTGGAGACCGAGATGAGCGCGAGGGCCAGGGGCACGGCACGGCGGAGGGTGGGCTCCCCGTACCGCAGCTGCACGTGGGGGAGGTGGGTGTTAGACCCAGCGCCAGGTCTACAGAGGCGTGAGGGAAGACCCAGCCTCTATTCCTGGGTCCCTTCCCGGCTCTGTGCTGTCCCCCCGGTGTCACTCACCAGGTGGCCAAAGGTGCGCAGGGCCATCTCGGCGCCGATCTCCTCGCCCATGGCGATGAGCGCGATCCCCAACACCGCTACACCCTGCGGGGACACAGGCACTGATGCCAGGCAGGGAGCACCCAGCCTGAAACCCAACTTCTCACAGCCCCTGCGCCCACCCCAAGCCCAGGGGGACGGTGAGAGCAGTGGATGCTGCTGGGCGCTGCTTTCCTCCAGTCCTGATCCCGCAAGTGGCTTAAGGACCACCCCAAAACCAGCTCCTGCACCTGCGACACGGGTCCCAGCCCGCATTTCCCCACCTGGTGAGCCCCCATGTCAGCTGAGCTCTCTTTCTTCTCCTTCTCTTTCTTGTCCTTTTTGTCCTTGTCCTCCTCTTTCTCCTTGGAGTCGAAGTGCTCGCTGCAGATGTGCAGGAGCTGTTGCACCTTCAGGACGTTCCCCGAGCCTGGGGGGAGAGCGCGGAGGGCCAGGGTCAGCAGGAGGAGGGCCCAGGACCTGCTCCTGCCTCCTCAGCCCAACTCACCCGCATAAGCACAGATGTCCACCAGTGTGTTGGCGAAGCTGCGGAAGGGCTCCGACACCACCTCCAGTGCCGCCAAGATGGCCTCGATCGCCTCTCCCTTCCCTGCCGGGGAAGGGACAGTAGTTAGAGCACAGCAGCCCAGGGATGCTCCCACCTCGTCCCCCGTCCTGTGAGCTGCTGGTGCTGCCCGGCCGTACCCAGGTGGTTCAAGCCCAGGCCGAGCGGCAGCCACCGGGCGTATGTGTCCTTCAGCTCCGTCTCCGATTTCTCCATGATGGTCTGGAGGATGGTTGAGGTGACGTCCCCGTTGCAGGAGCCCACCGATATCATCCCGCAGGCCAGGGCGGTCACACCAGCCACCTGGTCAAAGAGGGAAGGAGACATGCTGCCCGTGGGGACAGGACACAGCGCGCTAGCCCATGGCTGGCCCCCGAACAGCGTTGTGCTCTTCTGGCACAGCACAACGTCCTGCAGGGACATGCAGCCCGGCTCCCGGAGCCCACACGGGCCACAGGATAGACCCTGTACCCTCCGGAGCTGCTGGGAACAGGGTGGGGAAGCAGGAACTCGCCTCACTCCCTACCTCCATGCTGGACTTGGAGTCTCCCATCACAGGTAGCAGCAAAGTCAGAACGTCCTCGCGGTTGGAGCCCGCATACGCCAGCCCCAGCCTGTGGAGAGCCCAGGAGCGTGAGGGGGGAGCACGAGGGGGGAGCCCCACCACCCTGCCCAGCACGGGGGGGCTGGGGCCAGGCCCTTACCCAAAAATGGCTCCGATCCTCATGGTGTTGCTGTTGTGGAGGACATAGTCAGACAGGAGGGCCAGCGCAGGGTCACACTCGTTCCTCACCCCCGAGTTGACAATGCCACAGGCCAGGAGGGCGCCCGACTGCAAGGCAGAGGCACTGTCACACGCCAGCCACCAACACAAAGCTCCCTGCCAGCCAGTGACTAGTGTCACCCCACACATCACGCCGGCTCCCCGGCATGGGCAAGTTGGTGCCAAGCGAGCAAGACCACTCTGGATCCAGCTGAGCAGCCCAAAGCTGGTAGCTCCGTGACACGGGAACGCCAAAGGTGCCCCAGGCAGTCCCCGAGAGTCCCCCGCCTCGCTGCGAGCCACTCAGAAACATGGGACATGGGGCATCCGACCCTCTCCAGGCAGGAGCTGGGCCGCAGAGTGGACTAAGACTTAAGTTGCCGGACCAGCCCACCCCTGGCAGGGCTGGCCCCCGCAGCACAGAGCCCGTGCAGAGATCGGTGCCGCCCACCTTGATGTAATCCTCCGAGGAGTACAGGTACTTGTCGATCTGCGTGAGCCCCCCGTCCACGTCCCACAGCAGGATTGTGCCCAGCGAGGCTGCGGCACTCAGCATCCCTGCGGTGCCCGGGAAGAGGAGCCCACATCAGCCCTGCCCGGGGCGGCTGGTGGCCCAGGGCCCCACGGTGGCCCCGCAGCCCCCGCTTTCGGCGGGCGCCCAGAAGGGACAGGGCAGCAGCCCCAAGCCCAGGGACACCCCCAGCCCCTGCCTGGCCGCCTCCCTCACCGTGGTCCTTGTTCTTGTACAACCATTTATTGCCATCGTCCGTCAGCAGCTTGTCCTGTCCGAAGGCAGCGTTCACAAAGCCATTCACGAAGGAGGAAGCCAAATTCATCCGGGCTGAGTCCACTTGAGAACCGCTCCCCCCGAACCCTGGGAACGATGTTGGGGTGAGCCGGGCAGCAAGAGAAGCCCTGCCAGCCCTCCCCCACACAGCCGTCCCCGCGCCATGGGGGGACCAGGACCTGTCCCACCACCCGCAGGAAGGAAGGAGGAGCCCAAATCCACGGAGTTGGGTGTGCTCCACGCCAGGTCAGAGACCCGGGTGGGCCATCTGCCCGCCCCGGGGTAAGCAGCTGACCGTGCCGGCCCAGAGCTGCACTACAGCCCCAGGAGCTCCCCACGGGAGGGACCACAGAGATCACACCAAGAGCCCTTACGGTTATTTTCCAGGTGGGTTTTGTAAATGTCATCCGGCACTTTGGGCTCCATGATGTCCAGCTGCAGAGACAAGGGAGAAGGGGGTCAGCACAACCCAGGGCAGCTGCCCGACATGGGCAACCTCCCCAGGAGGTGCCTGGCCAAGCTCGTAGGGATGAAGGATCTCTTCGCTGCTCTTGCCACAGAGTCCGGCAGCCACAGCCAGAGGCAGCCCAGGGCTCTTTTCCCAGCTGGGACACTCACCTCTCTGGCCAAGGCCAGGAAGTTGCTGTTGAGCTGGACATTGGACATGATCTCGGTAAGGTCCTCGTACTCCTCCACATCCTCATTTAGCTCCAGGAAGACCCCGTGGCGACCCAGCATAAAGGCCATCTGCTTCTGGACAACTCTGTGTAGAAGGGAGGGGTTTCACAAGTGCCCAGAGAGCAGCCAGCCCCAGCACAAATACATAGTCATCAAAGAGCAGGGACACATAGCCCAGCCGGCTCTGCTCTAGAAGCACACAAGAGCAGCCCAGAGCTCACCCGCTCCCGTCCATCTTAATTTCAGGACAAGAGCCTCCGTCCAAACCCCCAGACACTCCTGGTGGGGGCAGAATCCAACCCAGCTCTGCCTGGACAGGGAGTTGTGCTCCACCACGACGGGCGAAGGCTCCCGAGGGTGGGGAACGCTTACACATCTTTGCAGGAGGTGAAGATGTCCTCCACCAGCTCCACGTCGTTGAGCATCAGAGCCAGCCGCAGGGCCTCGGGGTAGCGGCTGAACTTGCGGAAGATGCCCAGGGCACAGCGCAGGAGAGCTGAGTTCTCGGGCTCCGGGACGTAGCTTACGCAGCTTTGAGGAGGAGACAGACATGAAGGCGATGATCACAGCGGGCAACCCTGGCCCACCAGGGACCAGGCCCCTTCCAACACCTCATCCGGCCAAGGTCCCTCACCTGGTCAGGTAGAGGCACACTTTGGAGTAGGCGTTGTCATCGATGTACTTCTCCAGCATGTCCATCTGCTCGATCTCCATGAGCAGGTCACAGGCCTCGTGTTCTGCGTTGTGGGCCATGTTGTAGGGGACGATCTCTTTGACCAGGGTGAGGAGCGTGTCCCTCTGAGCTTTGTCAGCCTCATCAATCTCCTGCCACTCCTTGGCCACCTCCCCTGCCAGGTGCCTGCCGGGACAAAGAAACATCACCACCACGGAAACCAGCTTCACCCAGCCCCAAGGGCAGGGAGCGGCTGCTGCCGGGGCTGTGTGTTGTTCAAGGGGGCTCCACGTTCCTGCGAGAGCTCGCGGGGCACAAAACAGGGTTAAGAGCAGAGATTACAGAGGCCATGGCAGCAAGGAAGAGGTGGCACCTGTGCAGACGTGACAGGGGCAGCCAAGCACAAGCCCAGTGAGTCGGGACACCTCCCAGACCCACCAGAGTCCAAGGGAAATCCCCCAGAGCCCCTGGTCCCCCCCCCAGGCCCTGCTCCCACCCAGGCTTACCTGACGTATTCATGCCCCCAAGACGCCAGCTCCTCCTGGGAGCCCACCAGGCGGTACTTCAGACACTCGCGTTCCCCACTCATGGTCATGGCCAAAACAGAAATGATGTCTGCCGCAAAGCGCTGGGGAAAGAGAGCCAGGGGCTCAGATACACGTCGGGCATGGGGCAGCAGGGACACGACACCATCCCTGCACCCACATGGCATCGCAGGCGGCAAAGGCATGGCCCTGGCAAGTTATAGTCCACAGGGGCAAGCCACAGAGGCTGATGTGAGACCACAGGGTCCAGATGGCTCCATGATCACCGGCCCCAGCCCCATGGGACGGGACGGCAGGTCCAAGAGCCTTTACCTTGTTCTCTCCCGGAGCCATGTTCTCATAGATGTCCTTCAGCTTGCCGTAATGCGGCCGGAGGAACTTGAGGGGTTTAGGGACGGAGGTCATGGAGGTGGTGGAAGAGCGGATCTGCCTCCGCAGCTCCTCCAGGGCCGGGCGGTAGAGGGATGTATCCTTCTCCTGCAGCGGGAAGCTGCCCGTCAGGAAGCAAGAGGCTGGTTCCTGCACCACCACCACCCCCCCCCCCGCAATTTCCCCCCCGCCATATCCCCATCTCCGAGCAGAGGGAGGTAGAGGTCCCACGGGCACAGCTCCGACCGGCAGCAAGGCTGGGGGATGCACAATGAGGGGCTCCGCTCCCAGTGAACCCCCGCCACTGCGCAGGGGAACAGCCGTAACCGCGGGAGGGATGGATCCAAGTCCCGGCCAGGGCTCCCGGCTCTGGACACCCCCTCTCCTCGCCAGGGGGCCATGGCGCAGACTCACCCCCAGGCGCTCCACCAGCATCTCCAGCTCGTCCTGCAGCTGCTTGTCCTCCTCCGACTGCGAACGCGCGGGAGAGAGCGCAGTTAGGGGCGCCCGGCACAGACACCCCCAGCCACAGGGGGACACAGTGACAGGCCCCCCACCCCGTGGCACCATCCTGCCCCAGCACTACCGTAGGGGGGGTCAATGTTCCCATTACTGGGGATACCCCCCCCGAAGAGACCACCCCTTCCCAGGGGGCGAGAAGGGCCTCCCCCATTACCCTGCGCTGTGGGGAGACAGCCCCATGGAGAGGGACACGGGGCGGGGGGCACATCCACACGGGATAGCGGGGGGCACCCCCAGGGATGCCAGCCCCATGGGGTGGGGGGTAGCACCCGGGGGGGGTACCCGCGGGGACGCCAGCCCCCCCAGGGGCCATGGTGACCCCCAGCGCCAAGGCCGCCCCCGTGCCAGGAGAGGGGACCCCCCCCCCCCGCCCGTCCCCGCTGCCACACGCGCGCCCCGATTACGTCACGGCGTCACGGTTCCCCCCACCCCACTGCAGCGACGTCACACCCCGCAGCCCCCCCCGCCACCCCCCCCCCCCAGGGCAGGGACCCTTCCGCTGCGTCACGCGGGCGCCCCCAAGACGTCACGGCCCCCGCCGGAGGGAGCCCCTCGCCTCGGTGACGTCACGGCCCCCCCTCCGGAGGGAGCCCCGGCGACGCCGCAGGCCGCCCCCGTGACGCGCGATGACGTCCCGCCCCGCGGGTGACGCGGTGCCGGCCGGGCCGTGACTCAGCGGCGGCGCTCACCAGCTCCTGCTCCTTCTCGGGCCCCGCCGGCGGCTCCCGCCGGTCCCGGCCCCACACCGGCGAGGGCTTCTCGTCGCCGCCGGCCCCGGGGCCGCCCTGCACCCGGCTGTGCCCGCCGCCGCCGCCCGCCTCCATGGCCGCCCCGCCGCGCTCCGCCGCGCCGCGCCTGCGCCGCGCACGCCGACAACCGCCAATCGCCGCCCGCCGCCGTCGTGACGACACCCCCGCGCGACGGGGGGGCGGGGCGAGGGGCGAGGGGCGGGGGGCGGGGCGAAGGGCGGGGCGGCCCCACGTGTCGCCGCGCCGGGCACCGCCACCGGCACCGGGGGGGACACGGCACGGCACGGCCCAGACCAGGGCTCCGGCACCGCCGGGCAGCGCTGGCAGCCGGGACGCGGCCGGGGACTCGGAGCTCCGGCCCTCGGTCACGGGCACCGGCGCCAGCCGAGCCGGGCGGCGGGCCACCGACACCCGTGGGCGCCCTCGTGCCTTCCACCCGTGCTCACACACACCCACGCCGCCGCTCTGCGCCCCCGCGGCGCGGGCGGGGGCACGGCTGGGACCATCCCTGCCGGGCACCCTGGGGATCCCGGGCCGTGTGCGCTGGGGACCCCCCCCGGGCCGTGTGCGCTGGGACCCCCGGGCTGTGTGCACTGGGGACCCCCCCGGGCCGTGTGTGCTGGGACCCCCAGGCAGCACGTTGGCGCCAGATCTCTCCCCACCACCGTTTTTCAAGACACCGCCGCTGCACACCCCCGGCACTGTGCACCCTGCACCCCGGAGGGCAGGGGGGACCCTACCCGGGTACCCGCACCTGGACCCCACTCAGCAGCACCCTGGCAGCAGGCAGGTGACCTGCGGTGACAGCCGGGAGGGTGGCCTGCGGTGACAGCCCATCCCAGGCAGGTGACCTGCGGTGACAGCCTGTCCCGGGCAGGTGCTGGCGCAGGGTTGGGGTGTCGAGGCGGGTGTCAGGCTGCGCCACAGCTGCGACCTCCCCTCGCTCGCCATGGCGGTGGTGACTGGTGACTGTGGCTGTGGCCGTGTGCTCCTGCATGTCTGTGACTGTGTCATGCTGCGTGCGGTGACACAGGCCTGCGGTGACCTCAGGGTGCCAGGCTAGGGGTGTCAGTCAGGGTGGGGGTGTGCATCCACCTGGTGTGTGCCTGGTACTGGCGCAGGGCGTGTGGCTGTGCACCAGTATCACCCCGCTGCCGGTGCCGGTACCCAGTGCCGTGCAGTGCCCGTGCCGGTGTGCCTCCGCAGGTGCTGAAGCCTGGTGCCGGTACGAGTCTCAGCGTGACGGTGCCCGTTGCGGGTAACCGGGTGTAAAGCCGGGTGCTGCTCCCCGTACCAGTGCCGGTGTGTCTCCCTTGCTGGCAAGGGTGCCGATGCGGCTCCCCTTGAGGGTGCCGGTGCTGGTGCAGGTGCCGGTGCCTGTGCTGGTGCCGGTGCGGCTCCTTGTGCCGGTGTGGCTCCCCTTGCGGGCGCCGGTGCAGGTGCCGGTGCGGGTGCCCGTGCAGGTACTGGTGCCGGTGCGGGGCTCCTCCCGAGCGCAGGGCGGTCACCTTGGCGGCGGGGCCGGGCCGGGCGGAGCGGTGCGACCGGGCTGGGCACCGGTGCCCCGGCTCCAGCCACCCCCCGGGGCGCCGGCCCCCCGCCGCCTCCGCCCGGTGCCCGCGGGCCGCGCCCCGCCGCTACCAGCCCCCGCGGCTCCATCCCTCCGGCGCTGCCCCGTCCCATCCCGGCCCTGCCCGGCTCCGGTGCCGGTGGCGACGCGGCGGCCGGTGCCGGCCATGGCGGCGGCGGAGGCAGGCGGCGCTGCGGCGGCGGCGGGGGCCCGGCGCGGCCCGGGCGGGGAGCGGAGATAGGCGGGAGGCGGCCCGGGATGGCCAGGATGAACGTGGCCCTCCAGGAGCTCGGACACGCCGTGAGTGCCCGGGGCAGGGCGGCGGCAACGGGCAGGGAGGGGGGGGCACCGGCGACGGGGGGGGCAGAGGGGACGGCGAGGGGGAGAGGAGGGGGCCGGGGCAGCGGCGATCCCGGGGGCTGGAGGGCTCAAGGAGCTGGAAGGGCTGGGGGGGGCTGCGGGAGGAAGGGACGGGGGGGGCTGGAGGAGCCCGGCGGGGCGAGAGGCTGGGGGTGCAGGGGCTGCCCGGGGCCGGGGAAACTGCGTGGATGGAGGATCCCCGTCCCCCACGTCGGGGGGAGAAGGGGGAGGAAGCCCCCCCACCCCCAGACCCCTGCCTGGTGTGGGAGCAGCTCGGGGACGGACCCGCAGAAGCTGTGCTGCCGGGCACGGAGCTCACCCGGGACACAGCGACGCCCCCCAAGGCAGCACCCCCGGAGGGAGCAGGGGGCCCTGTCCCCGCGGGTCTCAGCCCCAGGGAGGGGACAGGGGGAGCCCCAGGTCCTGCTCCTGCCTCGGGGGTGCCCGGGAGGACGAGGACCACTCGGGAGGGGAAAGGAGTGCGTCGGGAGGAGCGGGGGCGGTGGGGGTGCCCGGATTGCCGAGCCCCCATGGGATGCCGAGCTGTCCCCTCCTAACGCCAGCAGCTCCCAGGAGCCCACCCCAGCGGGGGGCTGCTGCCGAGGGTCGACCCCAGCCTCGTGCCCTCCTGCCATGGCATCCCTTGTCAAAGCCCCCTCCCTGTCCCGGCGGGGTGGCAGTGGGCAGAGCTAGGCAGGGGGCATTGGCTCCGCTTCACCCCCTGCCCATCACCACTCCCCCCCCGGCTCCCTCCTGCCCCCCGACGACAGCCCTGCAGGCAGCAGCCGCCTCAGTCGGCAGCACAAGCGGGAGCCACAGCCCACCCGGGCGTTAACTCTGAAGCCTAAGGATGGCTCACGACCAACAGCATTGCTGATTCTCTTCCACCAAAGCCTCCAGTTTTTTATTCCAGCTCATCCCTCCCCCCCCACCTCCAAAGCTGCTGGCTCAGCTCCACCACCTCCCTCTTCGCCGAGACCTCGGCAGCGCTCCCGGCTGGGTCGGTGCAAGCAGCCCCTGCCAGGCTGCCCCGCGAGGGCAGCAAGGGGGTCCGGCGCTGCAGCTGACACCCCCTGCAGTGCCCCCTCGCCCCCCGCACGGGCTCGGCCCCGCACCCCCGGGGCCAGGATGGGGCAGGAGCCCCTTCCAGATGTTTCGGGCCGGTGCACATCTGCATGGAAAGTTCCAGGCGGGGGAGGAGGGGCGAGGCAGCAGCACTAGGCAACGGTTGCCTGGCAACGGGGACCACGTCTCCGAGGCGATGTGGCACCTGTCGGTGGGGCTGATGCCACGGCTGCCATGGCGACGCAGAGGGATGCTCCGGCCAGAGCCCCCGAGCCCCCCACCGACAGCTCTCCCCGGGGACACCCGCGGCTGGGGACGGCCCCTGGGGGAGGCCCCAGCAAACCCAGGGGGGTCAGGGGCTGCCCCGGCCCCCCCGTGCACCCACTGAGCGGGCGCCAACCCTCGCCATAAGAGCCGGAGGACACGGCGGGGTGGGGGGCAGCCGCCCCCACACCCCCGTCCCAGCCCGCTCCCTGCCTCGGCAGATGCCTGACTACAAGCGTGCCACGCTGCAGGACGATGAGGGGCCGGAGCCGGCGGGGGACGGCAGCGCCTCTCCCGACAGTGTGGAGGTGAGTCTGCCCCGGCCCCGCCATCCTTTCCCTCTCCGTCCTCCTTGGCCCCCTCCTCGCCCGCAGCCGGGCGGGCAGCAGGAGTGGGGCCGGGAGCCCAGCCAGCCCTGGCTGTCCCCGGGATGTGCTGGGGGGCAGCCAAAATGCAGCAGAGAAGCCTGGGCCGCCGTCCTTTCTTGCAGCTGTGGGGGGGCCGCCGGCACCCGCCGTCAGCTCGCCGGGGCTGGTGCCCTGGGCACCACAGAGGGATGCCCCGGCCCCCACCTCCTCGGGCAGCCGAGCCAGGCTTGGGGAGGGAAGGGGGGCAGCGAGCTCGGGTCCCCCTGCGGTGCAATGGCAGGTCCTGCTCCTGCCCAGGTGGGGTTTCGGAAGGGGACGGGGCCGCTGCTGAGCCGCCTGGCCTCGCGCAGCCAGCTGGAGCTGCTGCTCTGCGCCGTCGCCATCGCCCTGGCCCTGCTGCTCGGTGTCGCCGTCGTCGCCCTGGCCATCCAGTACCGCAGAGGTAGGGAGGGGCCCCTACTGTGGGGGGTCCCCACAGCCGGTGGGCACGTGGCAGGACGGGGAGGGAAGGGTCAGCCCGCTGCGGGGTGCAGGCAGGGCTCAGCCCCGCTCCGTGCCTCGGTTTCCCCCGGCACACGCGCACAGCCCCGGGCATGCCTTCCCTGCCAGATCCCTCTCACAGCACGTGCCTGACGGATGCCTGTGTCCGGGTGGCCAGCAAGATCCTGGAAGCTCTGGATGCGGAGACGGACCCATGCCAGGACTTCTACCAGTACTCCTGCGGGGGCTGGATCAAGAGGAACCCCCTGCCCAACGGGCGCTCCAAGTGGAGCACCTTCAACAGCATCTGGGACCAGAACCAGGCCATCATGAAGCATCTCCTAGGTGGGCACCGGGGCAGGAGGGTCCTGGCCAGCGGCGGGGCTGAGCTCCGTGCGCAGGCGGGCAGAACCCCGGCGTCCCCAGGGCTGACGCGCAGCCTCCCACAGAGAACGCCACCTTCAACTCCAGCAGCGAGGCGGAGCGCAAGACGCAGCGGTACTACCTGTCCTGCCTCAAGGAGCAGAGGATAGAGGAGCTGGGCTCCCAGCCCCTCATGGAGCTCATCGACAAGGTGGGCAGCTGTCCACACGTCAGCCCAGCTGTCGGGGCTCAGCCCGGCGCGTCACCAGCTCTTCGCCTTACTGGGGAGGGGACAGCCCTCGGGGACGGACCCTACCCCTCCCTGAGGCGCCGGGTCCGTCTGCCAGCAGATCGGGGGGTGGAACATCACCGGCTCCTGGAACCAGACCAGCTTCATGGAGGTCCTCAAGATGGTGTCAGGCACGTACCGGGCGACCCCCTTCTTCACGGTGTACGTGGGTGCAGACTCCAAGAGCTCCAACAGCAACGTCATCCAGGTTGGCACCTTGACACAGAGGGCCAGCAGGTGCCGGGGGGGGGGCACCGGGCTGCCCGTGCTGCCCCTCTCTCCTCCCAGGTGGACCAGTCGGGGCTTTTCCTCCCATCCCGGGATTACTACCTGAACAAGACCGCCAACGAGAGGGTGAGGCTGGGCGGCGGGCAGCAATCGGGGGGTACCCATGGCAGGGGGGTGCGAGCAGTGCTGGGGGGCACCCGACACCCCCACCCTACCCATCAGGTGGCATGGAACCCAGGCTGGGCTCTGGGGATGGCGGGTGAGCTGTGGCTGGGGCTGAGCCGGGGCTCGGGGTCCTGCCAGGTGCTGTCAGCATACCTGGACTACATGGTGGAGCTGGGCACACTGCTGGGGGGGGCCCCGGAGCCCACCCGCCTCCAGATGCAGCAAGTGCTGGACTTTGAAACCCAGCTGGCCAACATCACCGTGCCCCAGGCCGAGCGGCGGGACGACGAGAAGATCTACCACAAGATGAGCATTGCTGAGCTGCAGGTGGGCACAGCCTGGGGACACCCTCCGGGGACACAGTGGGGGGTTGTCCAGTGCGGCACCAAGGAGTCCATGCCCGCTTCTGCCACCCCCCCAGGACACCCCGGGCAGCCCCATCTGTTCTGGGACATGCACTGGATGCTGGAATGAGGTGCTCAGACCCAGAATCATTAGGTTTCTGGGGAGCTGCCACCCACGTGGGGAGCACTAAGAGCAGCGGGGACCCACGGGAAGGGTGTGGGGCCGAGAAGGGATCCGGGGGTCAGGGACCTTGGGACCTCCCTGGGGAGCACAACTCCTGCCCCCAGGGATCCCCTCGGTGCCGGGCAGGACGGGGCAGAGCCGAGCCAAGCACCAGGGTGCTGTGTCCCCATGTCCCCCCAGGCCCTGGCCCCCGCCGTCGACTGGCTGGATTACCTGTCCTATGCCCTGGCCCCGCTGGAGCTGGCCGACACCGAGCCCGTGGTGGTCTACGGGGACACCTACCTGCAGCAGGTCTCTGACCTCATCAACGGCACTGACAGGAGGTGAGGCACCCGCGAGCCCCCCACCGCGCCCCGCTGAGGGCTGTCCCCATGGTGGGGACATGTTTTGGGATCGCCGGTGGCTGGGGCATCCCCCTGTGCCACGGCACCTCTCTGCCCCCGCAGCATCCTGAACAACTACCTGATCTGGAACCTGGTGCAGAAGACAGCCTCCAGCCTGGACCAGCGCTTTGAGACGGCCCAGGAGAGGCTGCTGGAGACGCTCTACGGCACCAGGAAGGTAACAGGGGGGCCCCGGGACCAGCCCCCTCCGCCCACAGCCCGGAGGCAGCCAGGACCACCTCTGCCCTTGGGATGCCCTTGGGATGCCGAGCCCCGAACGCTGCAGAGGGAAGCCAGGGATCATCTCTCGGGATGGGGGTTTAGCTGCGGAGCATCCCCCCCGGCCGAGGGGCAGAGGCGGGCTAGGGGCAGGGAGGGGAGCAGGGGAGGGGGCTGGGGGTCTCACGGACCCCCCCACCTCGCTCCCACAGTCCTGCACGCCCCGCTGGCAAACCTGCATTTCCAACACGGACGACACGCTGGGCTTCGCCCTGGGCTCCCTCTTCGTCAAAGCCACCTTCGACCGGGACAGCAAGGCCATTGTGAGGACACTTCTGCACCCACCCCCTCCCCACCGCCGTCTGCGGGAACCCCCCCCCCACCTTTTTCCCCCTAAACCCCAGGGCTGGAAGGCGGGGAGCAGGGAAATGGGACCCCCAGCCCCGGGGGGGGTGCATCCTGCCCACCCTGTCCCTGCCCCCCTGGGGGGCTGTGGGGGGCAGAGGGGCTTCATCCCCTCCCCTCCCCAGGCTGAGGAGATGATCAGCGAGATCCGGGCAGCCTTTGAGGTGTCCCTGGACCAGCTGGACTGGATGGACGAGAAGACCAGGCAGGCTGCGAAGGAGAAGGTGACCCTGGGGAGGGCAGCGGGTGGGAGACCCCCATCCTGGGCAGCCCCCCGACCCCATCTCACCGCTGGGGCCTCTGCCCACGCAGGCGGACGCCATCTACGACATGATCGGCTTCCCTGACTTCATCCTGGACAACAAGGAGCTGGATGATGTCTATGATGGGGTAGGGGGGCGCGCAGCTCGTGGGGAGAGGGTCTGGTCCCTGCTCACGCCAAGCCCTGGGGGGGCCCATGGTAGGGTGATGTCCCTATTTGGGGGACCCATTTTGGGATGGGGCATTACATGGGGCCACCCCAGTACCGAGTGCATCCTGGCCAGGGTGGACACCACCTCATCCCTCCTCTTCCTCACCAGTACGAGGTCTCGGAGGACTCCTTCTTCCAGAACATGCTCAACTTCTACAACTTCTCTGCCAAAGTGATGGCCGACCAGCTCCGGAAACCCCCCAACCGCGACCAGTAAGGGGGAGGGACCGGGCAGGGCAGAGGAGGTGACACTGGCATGGTGTCACAGCATGAGCTGGGTGGCACTGGGTCCCTGGGGGAAAGGCTCCCCCATGGGGTGGCGCAGTGTTGTAGGTCACCCGTGGTGGCTCTGGCTTGTCCCCGGGACAGCTGCGGGGTCCCTCGGTCACGGGGCGGGGGCAGCAGTGCCAGCCCCGGGCAGAGCAGCACAGGACATCCGTGGTGGGAGACGGCACGGGAGGGTGCCGGGGCTGGGGGAAGAGGGGACACGTCCCCGCCTGTCCCCTGTCCCACCTCCCTGCCCCAGGTGGAGCATGACCCCGCAGACCGTCAACGCCTACTACCTGCCCACCAAGAACGGGATCGTCTTCCCCGCCGGCATCCTGCAGGCTCCCTTCTACGCCCGCAACCACCCCAAGTGAGCCTGGCTCGGGCACGGGGGGCATCTCCTGGGGGCAGGGGGGCACGGGCTCTCTCAGGGCCAGCACCCCACAGAGCCCCCCACAGTCACGAAGTGCAGCCCTGGAGGGTGAGGGTCCACCAAGGCTTTACATTGACAAGTCCCTGTGGGGCCACCAGTGTCCCCAGCAGGACCCATTCCCAGTCGGGTGCCCTGGACACAGGCAGCGTTGTCTGGGCTGCGGAGGCGGGGCCGGCTATGGTGGCATCACCCCCCCCCCGTGCTTACCTGGCTCTCTCCCGTGGCCCCACAGAGCCCTCAATTTTGGTGGCATCGGCGTGGTGATGGGGCACGAGCTGACCCACGCCTTCGACGATCAAGGTGAGAGCCCGCGGGCAGCGCCACCCCCGACCCCCATCACCGTCCTGCCTCCCCCGCCCGCCCCCTGCCCTCAGCGTGGGGAAGGGGTGCCGCGGGGGTCCCCGCTTTGCCATCATCCATCGCATCATGCGTGCTCATGCACTTCCCCCGCCCTGGCCGCCCCCCCCCTTCTATCGTCCTGTCTCCCCAGGTGGCACCCGCCGATTCCTCCCCCCGGCTTCTCTGTGCAGCTTTCGCTCCATCCGCTTGGTGAGGACACGGTGTCTGCAGCCCCGGCCTCCTCCTCATCCTCCCTCCCGCGGGGCGCAGGACGGGTCCCTCTCGCATCCACTCTGCTTTGCACCTTCACCCCAGCCCCAGAGCTGGGACGGGGGAATTCGGGGTGACAAATGTGGCTTGGGACAGTGCCGGGGGATGGCTGGGGACCTGAGTGCATGGCTGAGCCCCAGCCGGAGCCCAGCTGGAGCCAGGGCTGGGGGGACACCGTCACCCCTGGGCAGGGACCCGAGGTGCCAGGTCCCCTGGGGCTGTCCCCACTGCACCCCACCCTGCTGCGGGGGCTCTGCAGGGGGCTGCATCCCCCGGTCCCACCCCACGGCTTGGTCCTGCAGGGCGGGAGTACGACAAGGAGGGCAACCTGCGGCCGTGGTGGCAGAACTCCTCCCTGGAGGCCTTCAAGAACCGAACGGCCTGCATGACCGAGCAGTACGGCCGCTACACCGTCCACCACGAGAAGGTCAACGGCCGGCAGACGCTGGGTGAGAACATCGCTGACAACGGCGGGCTGAAGGCAGCCTACAATGTGAGTGCTGCCCCCCCAGGGGGAGACATGGACCCCCCCTGTGCCCGAGTGTCCCTCCCCGGGGCTTCAGGGCAGCTCTCCTGCAGGCGTACAAGTCCTGGCTGCAGAAGAACGGGGAGGAGAAGCGCCTGCCAGCCCTGGGGCTCACCAACCACCAGCTCTTCTTCGTGGGCTTCGCACAGGTAAGGTGGAGCAGGATGGTTGGTTCCCTGCCCCTTGGAGCGCCCCCACAACCCCCCATCCTGGACAGGGAAGGGGGTCTGCCCCCCATCCCTGAGGTTGCTCCTGCTCCGGCAGGTCTGGTGCTCCGTCCGGACACCCGAGAGCTCCCACGAAGGGCTGGTGACCGACCCCCACAGCCCCGACAAGTTCCGCGTCATCGGCACCCTCAGCAACTCCCGGGACTTTGTCGAACACTTTGGCTGTCCCCTGGGCTCCCCCATGAACCCCGGAAAGCACTGTGAGGTGTGGTAGGGACGGGGAGGGCGCTGGGGACAGAGGGGATGACACCCGGCTGTGCCCCCCTCCCCAGCCCTCACCGGCTACTGGCGCTGGCCCACTGGCAGAGAGCGGGGCCACCCCCCGGGTCACCCTCCGTTGCGGTCCCCCCCCCACGCACACACCGCACACCGCCTCGCCCCACCTCTGCCCCCCCTCCCAGCACACACAGCCCCACACCGGGCACCCACCGCAGCCCCCACCCACAGCCTGGGGCCGGGCACGGCTGGCAGAGGAGCCGTAGCACCCCCAAAACGCAGCTCTGCCCCCCAACCCCAGCGTGCTAGAGACGGACACAGCTCAGCCCCCCCAGCGCCGCGTCCCCCCCCAGGTCAGAGGTGTCCCAAGGAGAGTGCTACAGCCGAGCCCCCCCCAACTCCTGCTCCTGCCAGAGGTGGAGGCCGGGGGCCACCCGGCCCTGCTCTGCCCTCGCCCCCTCCTGACCCGGCTTGGCTTCCCCACCCACCTCTGCTGGGACCACTGGGCGGCAGCGGGGACTCTGGTGCCTTCAGCTGCGGGTGGCTGTCGCTGAATTTATTTAACGATTAAAAGCAGTTTCCACTTACTCCGGCAGCTCCGGGTCCTTCGCAGTGTCGGGGGCGCAGGGGGGCACAGAGGCGGGATGTGGAGCGGGGAGTGACTCAAAGGCCGGGGGGGACGTGTGGGAGATGGGACACCCCGAGGGAGGGAAGCAGGAGAGGGGACACCCCGAGGGACGGCGTGGGGGAGCAGACGTGCGGGGAAGGAGACCGGCAGCCCCGGGGCTGAGCCTCGGCAGGGTCGGGGGGGCACAGGGCACCCCTCGGGCTGCCGGCCGGCACCGGGCGGGGCGGCTCCGGGTGGGCTGGGGCGAGGGGAGGCCGGGAGCCGCGCTGGGACGGCCCCGCACCGCGGCCCGGCCCCCGCGGCGGCCAGGATGTCGCGCTGCCCCCCAGCACGGGTGACCCCGTCCTGCCCGGGGGCCAGGCCGAGACCGCGGCCCCGCACCGGCCCCGCCGCGGCCCCGGCCAAGGGCGGGCGCAGAGGCGGCCGGGAGGCGCAAGGCCCGCCGGGAGCAGTAGTTCGGCGCGAGGGACGCTGGGGGCGGTAGTTTCGCGCGCCGCCTGCCCCGCCGCCGCGCCGGGCGGCTGCACTACATTTCCCAGCAGGCAGCGCGGCGCGGCCGCGGCCCGGCCTGGGCGCCTCCGGCCTCGGGGGCACGGGGCGCAGCGGGGCCGGGCCGGGGTGAGCGGCGGCGGCGGCGGGGCTGGGCCGGGCCCGGGCCCGATCGGGGGGGGCTGGGCCCGGGCTGGGGCGGCCGGGCCCCGACTGGGGCTGCCGAGCCTAGGTATGGCCCGGGCTGAGTCATGGGCGCCGGGCCTCGGGCCGGTCCTGGGCGCAGGCCGAGACGGGCACCCCGGGACCCAGGCTGGGCAAGGGGCGCTGGGTCTGTCCAGGGCGACTGGGCACCCACGGGTGCTGGAGCTGAACTGCCCCCCACCGGGGCCGTGGGCAGGCTTGGCCTGAGGGCGGCAGCGGCCTGGGGACAGGGGCAGTGGGACGTCCCTGCCCCTGGGCTGACACGGCCCCGTCTGTCCCCCGCCAACACGCTCACCTTGCAGGTGTGCCACCCGCACCTGGCACCATGGACGCGCCGCCCATCACGCCTGGGGAGCTGCTGTGTCTGGGCTCCAGCCTTGCCTTCTCCGGCCTCTTCTACTACCTGTACAGGAAGAAAGCCAGAGTCCGTGGCACGCATACAGGTAGCCCTGTCCCTCAGATCTCTCCTGCCCACTGTCTCTGCCCTGTTGCCCTACACTGCCCAGCCCAGAGCCTTTGATTTGGGTGCACCTCGCTGATGATGCAGCCTGCTGCGTCCTGTATCAATGTCACGATGCCCAGGACCAAGCAGGTCACATCCTGACAGAGGTCCCCACAAAGCCACGTGTGACCCACCTTCTGCCTGCTTGCCCATCTGGCCCTGCCAGTGTTCACGCCTGGTCCCTGCTCTTCCAGGAGGCCCCAAAGCTCCAGGTTGACGACGATTTACCAGCGCTGGTGTCTGCGGCTGATGGGAGGTGCCTGCCTTACGTTGCCCTGGAAGGTAAGGAGACCCTGTGGCCCCACACCAGGGGACAGGGGCCGGGGCTCTCCTCCTTCGTCCATGATGCCTCCCTTGGTCCTTAGGCATAGTGCTGCCAGCCAAGGCTGCGCTGACCAGCCATTACCATGAGGGGCTGCAAGGCGTGATCCAGAAACTGCTTCTGAAAGAGGCATCGGCTGATCTGGAACAGCTTGGCCCGGAGCTGGTGAGCGGTGGGAGGGGACAGCAGGGGTGGGCTTGCACCAGTGGGTCCAGACGCTTGTCCTCTGGGGCCGTTTAAGAGGCAGAAAGCAGCTCATTTAAAGGCTCTAGTCCCTACCCTTGGCTCAGCCCCGAGCTGAGAGCTTTTCACATCTCAGCACTGTGCGCTCTGCTTGCAGGAGCGAGAGCGAGCGGGTGCTCTCAGAGCAGGTTTACACCGTCCCCTTCTTGCTGGCCTCGCCAGACGCCGAGGGCGGTGACACAGGTGAGCGTGGAGAGCCCGCTCCGAGCCATCTGCCTGCCCCTGGAGACAGTGTATGAGCGGTTTCCAGCAGCCGGCCCACGGCTTCCGTGACCTGCTGGGCCAGTACCTGAGCGGAGAGAAGCCCAAGGGCATCCTGGAGACGGAGGAGATGCTGCGGGTGGGGGCCGGGCTGACGGGCATTGGGGAGCTGGCCCTGCACCCTGACGGCTCCCTGCACCTCCAGCCGCCGGCCCGGGGGGGCGAGTATTTCCTGTGCTTGGGGGACTGGCAGACGGTGCTGGCAGACCTGGAGTCGGCCAGCGGGCTCTGGAAGGGGGCTGCCCGTGCTGTGCGCCGTGGCAGGCCTGGCCGTCCTCCTGCATGCCCTGTGCCGTGCCTACCGCCGTGCCCGCCTCAAGCAGCAGCCCGAGGACAAGGAGCCGGATGGCGAGGAGGCCGGGGACTGGGGGCCTGAGGGACTCCTGCGTGATCTGCCTGACGCGGCCCCGTGAGTGCGTCCTCTTGGGGCTGCGGGCCACATCTGCTGCTGCTTCCGCTGCTTCCAGGCCTTGCCCACCCGCCTCTGCCCCATCTGCCGGGGGGCCCATTTGACCGTGTGGTGCCCTTTTACCAGGCCTAAGAGCACCTGGGGGGGGCGGGAGGGGGGTGGGCCCAGGGAGAGGCAGCGTGAACCAAGCCAAGCCCGGAGCCTGCAGAAGTCTCATCTGTCCCATCATGTGATTCCTGTTGGGAGGGGAAGGGTGCTCGTGTCCCCCCATGTCTGTTTTTTTGGAGTGGGGGGGAGTTATAGCCACCTCGTCCTCTCTTTGTCTACCAAAGGGACACCCCCCCCTCCAAACACAAAGGCCTGGGGGAAACGTACTCGGTGCCTGAGCCGGGGGCCGAGTTCCTGGCCCCCACTCTGGCAAGTGGCTGTTTGACCCCGTGCCCCTTTCCTGGCCCTGACCCCCTCCAAAGCCACGCAGGACTTCTCCCTTGTTTTGACTTCTTCAGCGCGTGGCTTCATCCATGGGGAGGATGGTAGGGGCTGGACCAGGGCTAGCGGGACACAGCCACCAGGGTGGGGTGATGGAGACCCCCCAAGCCACCACAGTAGCACACCTTGGTGCCACCGTCATCCACCCCCCTCCCAATCTGTGTGCCTACAGCCGCTGCCCAGACTGTGCAGGGACACCCAGGGGCTGGCAGCAATGAAGTGTGCCCCTTCGCCGGCCGCTCTGCCACCCGGGGAGGGGGGACAATGTCCCTCCCTCCCTCTCCGGAGGGTCCCCTGCCTGTGCCTCCTGTCCCCCCTCCCGACCCGGATGAGGCACGGGAGCAGCTTGTGGCGTGTGGAGTGATAAAGCCAAGGAGCCGAGCTCAGCCTTGCCTCTCTCTTCCTTTGCGCCGTGAAATGGGGGGGGACACAGCAGGTCCCCAAGAGTCTCCTCCAGAGGGGGGTGCTGGCAGGCATTGCCTCCCCACTCCCCACCCAGGGAGCCGGCCTGGGCACACACTCACCAGTGGGCAGGGGACCCCCGGCTGGGGTGCACCCCCTCAGGATACAGCCCCGAAGAGCTGGGGGGGGGGGGGAAACGGGACCGTTGCCAAGGCGATCGCTCTCCTCCGCTCTCCATGGCAACTGCTCCCCTGGACCGCTCCCCATCAGTGCCTGGCTGCAGTTGCCCAGGCAACCCATGGGCTCGCCTGGCTCCTGCGCCTTTGGGGCACCCAGGATTTGGGGGGGGGATCTGGGGGGGGGGGACACCGGCACTTGCAGGCCTCAGGCAGCCAGACAGCAGCGTTGTGGGGGCGGGAGGGGGAATGATGTGCCCCCTCCCCAGGGTAGCAGCTCCTGTTGCGACCAATTTGGCGTGGGGTAAAGGTGCCCCCGCGGTGTTGCCCCCAGGGCCCGCAGCCAGCCGGGATGCTCCAGAGCACCCAGTGAAACCTCCCGGGACCCATGTACATTTTTGAGGCGGGGGGGGGGGGATATTCCCTTCCTCTCCCTCCCCCCGGCCTCTTCCCTACATCCGCACGGGGACTGTCGCGCTGCAGAGTGAGCAGTGGGGCCCAGGCCCCCCCCCCTGCAGCCGGGCATCCCCCCCGCAGCAGGAGGGATTTCGGGAAGCAGATAAATACCAGATGGGAGAGGGCCGGGCTGCCAGGAACACTCTCCCCGCGTGCCAAGAGCTGCTGGCGCGAGTGGGTGCGTGGGGCCAGGGAGGGCGGGGGGTGCCTGTGCTCCCCGAGACTGCTCACCTCGGGGCCCGGCGGCCAGACGGGGACAGGGACAGCCGCGGAGGGACCCGCAGTCACCCGCTCCCCTCCCGTGCCAAGGGGCAGGGGACGCATCCCCTGCGCTGGAGGCACGCGCACCCCTCCTGCCACCCCCAGCCGGGGCACAGCCCTACCCTGTGCCCACCTCGCCGGGGGAGGCCGCGGCCCCACGGTGGCCGGGACCCCGCTGAGCAGCCCTGCCTGGCACCGCTCCGGACGGCAGCGTGACTCACCCGCTGGGCTCAGCGCCAGCCCGAGCCTGGCCGTGCCAAACCACCCGGCACGGTGGCCACTGGGCCATGCTGCAGCGCCTGCGCCCCCAGCTGAGCCCGCTGTGCCCCCCCCTCCACGGGATTTTTGGCCTGGAGCTCGCAGTGCCCCCGCTGAGCCCTGTCCTGCCTCTCCCAACATGCCCAAGAGGGACCCAGGTGTCCTGCCACCTGCCCCCCCCCCCCCCCCCCCCCCCCCCCCCCAGGGTCCCTGCGGGTGCCAGCCCATGCCACGGCCCCCACCTGCCCCCCTAGGGCTGCCAACCTGCTCCCGCCTGCCTCCCTGTCTGTTGTCATGGTGACCGGAGATGTGGTGACAGACAAGGAGGGAGCCTCACACCCCAGCGGGGCTGCTCACCCCCCACGGGGTCGGACCCCCACCCCGGCTCCAGGCAGGGGACCCTCCGTGGAGCCCCTGCCCCAGGCAGCGCGCTGGGGGTGCCCCATCTGCTCAGGGACACGGCTGTGCCCCAGGCAGCTCCTGTGAGGGACAGGGACAGTGCCATCCCCCCCGCCCCGACTTGCAACGGGAGCCCCCTCAGCAGCCCCCTCTTCCCGAGGCCCGGCCGCGCTCTGAGACAGCCCAGCTCATCTCACTGGTGACAACCCTCGGGCTGGCCCAAAGGCTGGAGCCCTCCCCTCCCCGGGAACAGCGCTGCCCCCCCAGGGATGGCTGCAGGGACAGCGTGGGGCGAGGAACACGCCGCTTTCCCATGCTCGCCCCCCCACATCTCCCCGCGGTGATGGGGGCCAGGGCGACCATGGCATGCACAGCCCCCCCTCTGCCTGCACGCGTGTCCCTGCTCCCCCAAAACCCCTGCGCAAAGATGCTGCCTGAGAACGGCACAGCCACGTCCCAGGCTCTGCTGAGCTCCCGAGAGCTGGCAGCAATAGCCGAGGGGGCAGAGACACCCCCAGCCTCGTTGGTGACCTTCGCCGGTGCCCCATGCCGGGCCGGGGACGGTGCTGGGAGAGCACGGCGGTGCTGGCAGTGGGAGCTGGCGCTCGGCGAGGCCCCCCGGGCTGCGGCTGCCACCGCCGCGGAGCAGAAGTGCCATTTCACGTTTCTTGGCAGGGCTGGAGGCAGCACAGATGGAGGCACCGGAGCCAGCCCCCCGGCATCGCCTCTGCAGCCCCCAGACCCGGGTGGCGGCACCGGCACCACCGGGCTCCCAGACCTGCACCGGAGAAAGCCCCAGCGCTGGTGGCTGGTGTCTCCTGCCTCCTTCCAGCCCGCTGCCATCCAGCCGCCACCTGCCAGGCCACCGACCCCGCCAGGCCTCGGGGACCACCTGGAGCTCCCGTCCTGTCCAACCCCTGCTGCACGGGGTCCCTGCAGAGCCGGGGTGGGATCTGCCCCGCCGTGAGCTGCCTGCCCACGCATGGGGTGTTTCTCCACCCTAAAGCCACTGGAAGCACCAGCGGCCGCAGGGAAGCCCTCGCCTCCGTCAAAGCGCCTGAATCCCCACCAAGGGTGCGGGCTCAGGGGCAGCATCCAGCTGCGGGGCTGGGTCTCGGTGGGCTCCCAGAGCATCGCCCCAGGCCAGGCAATGCCGACCATCTCCATCATCAGCCCCACTGCAGCCGGGAACCCAGCTGTGTGGCCCCTGCCCAGCCCCATCACCACCCCTGGGGGGTCACGGCCGGCCCCCATCACCTGCCAGGTGTCTCAGCCCGGGGGCTGTGCCCAGGTTTAAGGAGCCGGGGCAGGAGCTGCCCACTTCCCGATCCCACGGCCCCTTCTCCCGGCTGGAGCCGGCTTTGTGTTGGACAAAAGGCTGGGAAGGAAGCAAGAAAGGCGATTACGTGGCTGCTAAAAGGCGGATAACGAAGGTGGGATGAGCGCCAGGGGAAGGCGGGCACGCGGTCCCGGCTTGCGATGCTGGGATACAACCCACACTGGCAGGGGACGGGGGGGTCCCTCCTGCACCCTCCTGCCCACCCACCCACATTCAGGGCCCTGGTACCTCCTTCCCCCCCACCCCGAGGGATGCGTGCTCAGCAGCACCCTGGGGCAGCCAGAGACATCCCAAGGAGATGTGGAGCCTGGAGCCACGGCACTCCCTGTCCCACCTCCAGTGCCACCATGCCAGCAGGGATCCATCCCTCCTCCTGCCCAGGCCGGGGGCCCCTCCCACACCCCAACCAGCCCCACAGAGCCCTCCGCACCCCACAGCCGAGCCAAGCATCTCCCCTGGGTGCAGGTGTGGGATAAGCAGAACCATTCCCAGGGTGACCCCGGGCTGGGAACCCTCCCAGAGCGGAGCACCGGCCCTGCTCGCACCCCGCACACCCCATCTGCTCCTCTTCTCCCTCGCCCCCAGCCCCACACCCGCCATGGCCTGCCTGTCCCTGCCCACGGGCAGCAGCACGTGGGCTCGGCAACGGGAAAAGCAGGCCACATCTCAGCGTGGGCCTCTCGCCTATTTTCCCGGGCGCTTTTTTGCAGGAGCAGAAGCCATCACATGAAAAAGTTCAAGCTGGTTCCCCAGCAAAGCCAGGAATAAAGGCAGTGCCTTGCCAGCGGAGAGCGAGCACCGCTGCCCCATCCCTCCCCATCTCTGCTCCGGGAGGGGACATGGGGACTGGAGCTCTGCAGAGCCCAGCACAAAGGGAAAGGCCAAGCTGAGCCTTCCCAAAATAGAAGTACCTGCCCCCTGGCGTGGACCAGCCCAGATGATGTTTTTCTGCAGCCCCTTTCAACAGGATCTCAAAGCACAGGCCATGGCGATGCTGACGTGGAGAGACGGACTACAAGGCTAGCTGTAAAACGCTGCGCTTGCCCATTGGGGACACCCAGGTGGAGATTCTCGTGGGGCTGGGATGGGGCTGGCAAGCGCTGCTCACGCCCAGGGCTCTGGCTTCACTGCGACCCAGCGCACCCACACCAGCAGCGGGGGATGCAGGGGAGCAGCAGGACCAGGGCTGTGTGGTCCTCACCAACCAGCCTGCATCACACCGCCACCGCCACTGCCGCCGCCTCCTCCTCGTCAGGTCCCGGGGCCAGGGCTGCACCCATAGCTCAGACAAGGAGCAGCAGCCTCAGCCAGAGCTTAAATACCCCCCCCCAGCCCCAGGTGCCTGGGATGGGGCATCCCAGGTGAGGCCGCTCAGGGCCACCACTGCCAACTAGTGCAATCACTGCCCTGGCAGTGGAAAATGCCGGAGGACAGGGGCAGGGTGGGTCTGGGGCACAGCGTGCACAGGGGACACAGGCAGAGCTCTGGGGCCACTCTTGTACGCCTCTCCTCACTGACCCATGGCAGGCCCCCACGGGGGGGGCAGGTCCCATTCCCCTTGTCCACAGAGAATCCCCAGGGAAGGGACACACCACGGGGCAAGGGACATCCTGGGGCACAGCCCCTTTGTGGCCACGCTCATGGGCACCTGCAGAATCACACCCCCGTGCCCCCCACAGCCCCTCAATACGTGCAATGGGCACATGTGTACACACACACCCACCCACACACACCTGCAGGGACCCACACACAGGGGGCCAAGAGGCCTGGCAGGGGCTGGGGCAGGACCAGTGTGGCTCCGAGGGGGACCCCAACACTGTGGGAGGGGGTGCCTGGGTGGGTGCTGGGCAAGGGGCATAAGTGGGGGCCTGGGGGCAACCTGGCTGGGGAGACCCATGGTGGGAGCTGGTCCGGGGGCTTCAGGCTGCCGGGCTGCGGGAGGCCGGGAGCTGGGCTGGGGCTGCTCAGGGTGCTCTGGGGGACCGAAGTGGGGCGTTGGGGGGGGGGGGTCTGTTCGGCATCACTGCCATGCACTGGGGGAGGCCCCGGCTGTGCCTGGTGGTCCCCCGGCGACCCGGGGGCACCCAGCTGTGCCAAGGGGACCCCGCTCCGCAGGGGCCGCCCCGCGTCTAGAGGCACCCCCGAGTTGGGGCGACCACCCCGGCAAGGCTGTGCCGGGGGCTCCAGCCTGCGCCGGGGCCGGGGCCGGGGCGGGGGTCCCCCCGTCCCGACCAGGCGGGCACCGGGCGCGGGGGTCCCTGTCCCCGTCCCCGTCCCGGCCGTGCCGGGCCGGGCCGCGGCGCTCCGGAGCCGCCCCCCGCCGGGGGGGTCCCCGCTCCCCCCGGATGCATGACTTCATCCTTCCGCCCGGGTTTCCTCCCCGCCGCCGCCGCCGCCGCCGCAGACCGGCTCCCGGCTCGGCGCGGCGCGGCTCGGCCCGCTCGGCCCCGCCATGTCGCAGGTGCTGCCCTACGGCGAGGACAAGGTGGGCCGCTACGGCGCCGAGCCCGAGGCGGGGGAGCTGCCCTTCAGCTGCCGCCTGCAGGACACCAACGCCTTCTTCGGGGGCAACCAGGGCAAGCGGCCCCCCCAAGCTGGGACAGATCGGCCGCGCCAAGAGAGGTACCGCCCGACCCCCCGCCTCTGCCCCCCCCACCCCACCCCGACCCCCGCCTCAGCCCCACGGCATCCCCGCCGCTGCCCCGCGGCGTCCCCGGGACCCCCGCATCTGCCCTGCGGCATCCCCGGCATCCCCGGCGCCGGCTCCTGCATCCCCGCCGCTGCCCCACGGCATCCCCGGGACCCCCGGATCCGCCCTTCCGTCCCCGGCTCTGCCCCGGGACACCCCCGGATCTGCCCCTCGGCATCCCCGGGACCCCCCGGCGTCCTCAGCGCCGCCCCACAGCATCCCCTGGACCCCTCGGTTCTGCCCCGGCGTCCCCGGCACCGGCCGGCGCATCCCGGGCGCTGCCCACCGGCACCGTCGGCATCGCCCCGCAGCATCCCCGGCACTCCCGGCTCTGCCCCACGGCAACCCCGGCTCTGCCCCACGGCATCCCCGGCTCTGCTCCCCGCTCTCCCCAGCACTGCTCCCGGCATCCCCAAAATCTCCGGCTCTGCCCCACATCGTCGCCGGCACGGCCCCTCCGGCATCCCTGGGACCCCCAGCTCTGCGACTGGCACCCGGCACTGCCCTAGAACCGCAGGGCCCCCCCGTCCCCAGCTCCAGACGCCAGCGCTGCCCCCCCCAGCGCTGCCCCACTTCCCCCCCACATCCCCGGAGCCCGGGGCTGCCCCCGGGACGATCCCCGAGCATCCCTGGGGCTGCCCCCCGGGAGCCCCCGGGAGCTGCTCCTCAGCACCCCTGGGATTGCCCCCACATCCCCTTGGACTGCCCCCCCCCATGTCTATAAACAAGCGCGCCCCAGCATCACGAGGCACAGCCCCCCAGCCCCATAAATCTCTCTCCCTCCACATTTCTGCCTGCCGCAGAGACCCCCACCAGCAGCCGCCGGCGATGCTGATCAACAAACACACCCCCCCCCCCCCCCGGCTTACCACCCCCCCCCAGGACTCCATGAACCTGTGTCGCCCCCCCCCCCCCCCCCCCGCGCTTTACTGCCTGCCGCAGAGACCCCCACCAGCAGCTCCCCTGCTTCCATCAGGACCCAAATAAACGCCCCCCCCCCTCCCCTGCACCCCGATCTGTCACCACTGATCCTCCCCGATGCCTGGGGGACCCCCGAGAATGGCCCCTGCCTCCCCTGCAGCCCCCACCCCGCCTGCCTGGGGGGGCCCATAGGCAAACACCCCTCCTCGAGCTGCAGGGGCAAAAGGGGGGGGAATAGAGTCCCCCCCCAAAACAAACACCCCCCAGCCCCGAGGGGGGATGAGCCACTGCCTGCTCCACCCGCCCCCACTTTGCGGTGGTGGTGGCTGGGTCTAACGGACCCCCCTGGGGGTGATGGGGGGGGCCGGTTCCCCTTCGGTGGTGATGGGGGGTGGGGTCTGGCTGCTCCCCCGGTGATGCTGGTGGTGGGGGGTGGTCTGGCCAATCCACCCACAGGGTGGTGACGGGGGGGGTCGCTGAGCTCCCCGGTAGTGATGCTGGGGAGGGGGGGGTTCTGTCCACCACCCCTGAGGGTGGCGATGTGGGGGGGGATCTGCCCAGCCGGTGATGTTGATGTGTGTGGGGGGGCTCTGTGCAGCCCCCTCCGATGGCGATGCTGGTGGGGGGTCTGTCCAGTCCCCAGTGGTGATGCTGACGGGGACCTGTCTAGAGGGTGATGCTGACGGGGGGGGGCTGCCCAGCCCCCCACGGTGATGCTGACGGGGGGGGTCCGTGCAGCCCGCGGCGCTGACGGGGGGGCTGTCCGGCTCCCCCGGCGGTGATGCCGATGGCGGGGGGGGGGGGGGTGTCCTGCGCAGCGGGTGATGCTGACGGGGGTCTGGCTGCCACCCCCCGCCGAGCTGGCAGTGCCCCCCCCCGCTGGGTCATTACCCATTCCAGTCCTGTTGCTCTCATCAGCGCCTGCCGCAGCGAGGAGGGAGGGGGGGGTCCTTCCTGGTCTTTCCTGCCCCCCCGCTTCCCAAACCACCCATCCAGAGGCGGCCGGCTGGCTGCGGGGGGGGGGAGATGCTGCCCCTGCCCAAGCCGTGCGGGGAGGGGGGCGACCCCCCCGCGTCCATTGCACCCACCTGCGCCCCTTCGCCCCGCTCCCCAGCACCGGGGCGGGGGGGGGGGGCACATCGGAGCCCTCTCGGGGCGGGAGCCGGGGGGTGCGGGGGGGTGTCAGGGTCTGTGTGCGTGCCCCCCCGCCCACGCCCCCCGCCTGTCCCCGCAGTGGTGATCGAGGATGACCGGATAGACGAGGTGCTCAAGGGCATGACGGAGAAGTCGCCGCCGGGGGTGTAGAGCCGGGACCCGCCGCCGGACCCGCAGCCCGAGCCCCGCATGCTGCCGCGCCGCCCGCGGGGGGGGGGGGGGCCGCGCCCGCGCCCCCCACACACCCCCCGGCCCGGGGCGGGGGGCTCCGCGGCCGCCACCACCCTCCCCCCCCCTCCCCGAGCCATGCACTTTACCCCTCCGCCTCCCCCGGGGGCGGGGGGACAGCCCGCCGAGCCCCCCCGCCCTGGGCAGAGACCGGGGGTCCGGCCCCCCCCCACCCCACACACCCCCCCCCCGTCCTCCTTGTCGGGGGGGGGGTGGGGGTTGTCCCCGATTCCCGGGGCGGGGGGGAGCGCTGCTGCCCAGAGACATTTTTTGCTCCATCGTTTTTTGCATGAGCTTTGGTGGCTCGGGGGGGGGCCCGGGGTCAGCCCCACCGCCCCGGCACGCTTCTTTTTAAACAGAAAACTCCTCATATTTGTATTTTTATATCCGAATCTTTGTTAAAAACGATCTGCTGACGTCGAGATGTCGAAGCAACCGCATCGGGAAAACAAAACAAACAAACAACGAGAAAAAATGGTTCATATTTTTTTCCATAAGAAAAAAAAAAGACAAAAAAAGAAGAAAAAACCGAGGGGGGGGGGAACAACGGGGGGGGGGAGGGGGGGGCCGAGAAAGATGGAGGGAGCGTGAGGAAAGCCGAAGATGCGGGGAGGGGAGCAGGGACCCCCGGCTTGACCCCCCCCCGCCAGCAGCAGGACAGGCCGGGGGGAGCAGCAGCACCATCGGCCGCCGCAGCCCCCCCGGAGCCCACCAGGGCCGGAGCCCACCGGGGCCGGCTGCGGGTGCGGGGGGGGTCCCAGCGCTGCCCCTCGCTGGAGGGCGGTGGGGCCGGGGGGGGAAGGGGGGGAGCGGGGAGGGCAGGGACCGGCCTGAGTCGTTGTTTTTAATTTTGTACTTTAATTTAATTTTATTTTTTAAGAAGCTTCTCGGGGGGGTCTGATGTGCATGAGAAACTCGTCATCTTTTTCAATAACCTACGAGTGGCATTTATGGAGACGACGACGCAAAAAAGAAACACAACAAAAAAAACACCAAACAAAAAAAAAAAACAAAACTGAGAAAAAAAAAAAAAACAAAAAAAAGGAAAAAAAAAAGATACTTGTGTCATGATGTTCTACGAATGATCCATTGTAAATTTAAATGCCATTTTTCACTGTACTGGTGAACAAAATGCGATGAATAAAATACATTCATGTACCGAGGCGAGGCCCGCAGCCGCCTGCTCCTTTCCGTCCCCCCTTGGCGCCGGCTCGTTTTCGGGGTGCCCCCGGGGCTGGGGGGGGTGACAGAGCTGACCCCAAGTCCTTCGCTGGCTCCCAGCGCGGGGGGGGGCCACTGGCTGACCCACTTACGCCTTTTGCCAGAAATAGCAGCCCGGCGGCTTGCGTCTCTCCGACATGTCACCCCTGTCCCTCCGAGGAGGGGTCCCCTCCGTCGACCACCCCGGGGGGGGGGGGTTTGGTGCCTGGGAACAACCCCTGGGAACACCCCCGGCAGCCGCCCCCACGCTGGCACCCCCGTGTCCCCATCCAGCCACGCTGGCACACGGTGGCACAGCTGCCACCAGCCCGACACACGCGTGGCCCGGGGTGACAAGGACGCGTTGCCCTTGCACACCCCCACGTCCGAGGCGTCCCGGTGTGGGACTGGGGGGCAGTGGGCACCCCCCATGCTGCCCCCTGCAGCCAGTGCCAGCACCCCCCATGCTGCCCCCAGCCCAGCTGTGCCGGGGCCAGGCGGGGGCACAGGGGGCCGCTCCCCACAAGATGGATGGGTGGAATTAAACCCGATTTGGTTTCATTACCGGCCGCAAAGCCCGGAGCCCTGGCTGCTCTCCAGCCAGGCGAGCGAAGGGCCGGGGGGAGGGGGGGGGGGGCACAGCATCACCCGCTCTTTGGAGCATCCCGCTGCTCTCCCGGGAGAAATGTCCATGTCCCCCTTTTCTCCCATCACCGGGCAGCGTGGCGGGGGGGATGTCCCCCACCCATGAGGGTGCAGCAGCTTAAGGCTCTATCGGGTGGGGGGAGGCCAGGGAAGGCCCCCCCCCCCCCCAGCCCCGCGTCACAGCTGGATGGCGAGAAGATAGTCCTCGTCGTCGTCCGGGGGCGCGGGGGGCGGCAGCGGGGCGGGGGCCGGGGCGGGCTGGTGCAGCCGGCGCCCCAGGGCCAGGTCGGCGGGGTCCAGGGGCTGCCCCTTGCGCATGACGTAGAGGAAGTAGTGGAAGGCGCCGGCACCCCCATCCCCGTCCCCGCAGGCGACGTGGCGCAGGGACCAGCCGAAGGCCTCCTGGGCGTAGTGGGGCTTGCGGAAGTGGGGCTGGGCGAAGGTGATGGAGATGAAGCAGCCCCCCGGGCGCAGCACCCGGCTCACCTGCGGCAGGACAGCCCCCGGCACCGGGCAGGGGGACACAGTGAGGTTCAGCCGACCTGTCCCCAGGGACCCCCATCACCGTCTGCCGAAGATCCCCCCCAGCCTCTCCCACTCACCCCCAAATCTCCTGTCCTAACCTTGCCCCACCCAGAGATACCCCCCTCGGCTCTGACACGTCCTCAGACCACCCCCAGGCACCGCCTCTCCCTGCGCCCCAAAACCACGGAGCATCCCCAAAACCCTTCACCCTCCTCCACCGCAGACAGCACGGAGACCCAGCCCCGGCGCTGGGAAAAGCTTCGCCCTCCCGGGCACAGGCCCCCCCAGAGCAGCACGGGACCCCGTCGCATGCCCCCCTCCCCGGGGCACCCAGCGCCCCCCCCCTTGACAGGCGGAGCGCGGGGGGGGCGACGGGTTGGATGGAAAAGGACTCGACCCTTTTAATCACCATTTTCTCCCCGCTGGAACTAAGCCCCCACTAACAGGATGGAAAAGAACATCAATTTTCTTGCTTGGCTTTATCCAATGTCAAAAGGCTTTTACGGCCAGCGCTCGCGTGCTCGGCATGCAAAGGCAGCGCCCGGGGCGGGCGGGCGGCCAGCCCCCCCGCTAGCTCCCCCCCGGCGGGGACACCCCCAGCCTACCCCCCCGGCAAGGGCAGGGGAGAGGGCTGGGGGCCAAGGGGGGGTTCCCGAGCACTGGTTTAATCCCGCTGGGAAGCTCCAGGGCTCAGCGCTGGCTGGGGCCAGGGATGGAGAGGTGACAGCAGACTGCGTGTGTGTGTGTGCGTGTCCCCGCCGCGGTGGGGGCTTTTGAACCAAACATGAGTGTTTTGCCCAGGAAAAGGGGAAGGCAGGTCCTTGCATCCCCCCCCCGCCCCGGCCCCCCCAGCTCAGCATCCCTCCTGCAAAGCGCTGGATGCATCCATGCGGGAAAGGCCCCACGGATTCCCAACAGACAGGCACGGGGGGTTCCCCGGGGCAAGGGGCAGGCAGGGATCTCCGTCTGGAGCCCAGCGAGAGGCATCCCGCATCCCATCCCTCCTTAATAGAGCACTAACGGCCGTTGCTTAGAGACGGGCGCAGGAAACCTTCGCATCCGCCGGCCAGCACGGGGGGAACACAGGGGCTCCGGCACTGACCCACCGCCCAGGGATCACCGGGACAGGGCTGCCCCCGGGGCATCCCCGCAGCAGGGCGGGTTTTCAGGTCCTCATGTTCCCCCCAGGGAGAGCAGGACAGAGGCTGTGAAACCCCCGGCCCCCCTGCCCTGAGAAAGGGGGTGGGGGCAAGGAGAGGGGTGCCAGCGGCGGCCGGACCCGTGCGGGAACACCCCGCGAATCCCCCCAGGGACGAGGACAGTGGGGACCGGTCTCGAGCGGAGGCCAGTGCCCAGCAATGCTGGGGGAGGGCAGGGATTCAGTGGGGGATTAAAAAGGGAAAAAAAAAAAAAAAAGGGAAAAGCAGCACTAAATCCCGTCTGTTTGGCCAAATGACAAGGACAGGCAGCAGTGCTGGCAGGGCACCCCGCTGCCCCCAGCACTGGGGTCCTGCTCCCCCCCCGGGCTCAGGGGGACAAGAAAGGACACGGAGGGGAGAGCAGTAGCCACGAGCACCCTCCCAGAGGCCCATGTCCCCCCCAGGGGTGCCGGGAAAATGCAGCAACTAATTACCCTTGCAGTCATTGCCCTGGGGTGGGGGGGGATTGCCAGGACCCGCAACCCCTGGTCCCTGCCACCGCCAATGAACGGGCCGGAGGCATCGCCTGTCCCCGTAGCAACGCCAGGGCCCAGTCGATGCTGACGGGGGTTGCCATGGCAACCCCAGACCGGAGGATGGGGACCCCACTAACTAACAAGAGATCGCTAACGAGAGATCGAAGCCAGGGCGGGGGCGGCCGAGGGCCTGTCACAGCCCCGCAGTCGCCACCTTGCCCTGGGCAGGCAGGGCCACCTCAGTGTGTCCCCCAGGGCCCCCCCCGGGTGCCCCTAGAGCCACCCACGCCAGGAGGGGGCCCATCTCCACAGCCAACCCCACGTATTTGGAGTGCCAATAAGGACGGGGGTCACCCAGCCACCCGGGGGACACCCTGCTCCATCCACCTCCCCGGGCAGAAGGCGATGGGGAGCGGTGGGGGGTCTCCCACCCCCAAGGGCACCGTGAGCCCCCTGGGTGCCCCTTTGCAGGGTAGCACTGGCTAGCGGCAGAGGGCAGAGGCACCGGTTGGGGCACCCCCAGGGAAGCAGAGTGGCGAGGGACGTTCTGCACCTAAAAGGGCCTGGGGTCCACCCTCTGCCCCCCTCCCCGTACCTCTGCCAGCACCCGGTGCATCGCGGCGGCCGCCCGGGGCGAGACGTGCCAGGGGTCGGTCTCCTCCACCATCAGCACGTCGAGGGTGCCCTTCTCCAGCACCACGTCGAAGGCGGCATCGGGGAAGGCGAGGGCGCGGATGTCCATGACGGCCCAGCACAGACCAGGGCAGTGGGCGTAGCGGGCACGCATGGCGGCGATGCAGGCGGGGGAGAAGTCGATGCTGGTGACGTCGGGGTAGCCCAGCTGGTGCAGGTCGTGGCTCAGGGCGCTGTTGCCGCAGCCTGCGCGGGGCATGGCTCAGACCGGGGTGTCGGGGTGCACACGGGGCACTGCCCGCACCCCAACCCCGCTCACAGCCCCCGGCTCACACCCCAACCCCGCTCACACCCCCCCAGCTCCGGCCCAGGGAGGGGCACAGACGGGACAGGGCATCTGAGGGGGGGAGCAGGGAATTGCCTTGGCGCTAATTAGCGAGTGCTGGGATAGTTCTTAATTGCCCCCTTCCTGCAAGGTGGGCACTTTGGGCTCCGCAGGACCCCGGGGTGAGGGCAGCCCCCGCATACCAGATCCACCCCCCCCCCCCGGGGTGGGATGCAGGAGCGGCCATGAGGAGGCAGGGAGGGGCCGGGGGGGGTCTCCAGTGTCCCCCCCCAGTTCCGTGGGGAGGCAAGGAGGGGTCAGGGGGTGTCCCCAGTGTCCCCCCCACAGTGCCGCGGGGCAGGAACGGGCCGTGACCCACCCCGAGAGCCCGTGGTGGGGCAAATCCGGGCAGCGTGCGGCGTGTGGGGGGCTCTCAACCGGGACGGAGGGACAGGCGGAGGGACGGAGGAGTGAATGTCCCGGGGGGTCCCGGCAGGACACGGCCCCCCCCCTCCCTTCCCATCCCCGGGGGGGCGGGCTCGGGGGCTGCTAAGCGCGGCAGCGGCGGCTGATCCGTTAACAGGATCGGCGATTATACCTGCCTAATCCCGCCGGGACCCGCCGCCGACATTACCGGGCGGTGACAGCGGCCCCACCGCCCCCTCGCGGCCGGTACCCGCGGGCGGGACCCCGACCCCCCGAGCAGCGGGCACGTACCGAGGACGAGGATGCGGTCGCCGGGGCGCAGCTCGGGCTGCAGCTGCGGGAGGAAGCGGGAGAGCCCCCCCAGCCACTCGCGGGGCTCGGCGCCCTCCCGCCGGTACCGCTCGTCCCAGAACCGGCGCTGCCCGTACCGGCGGCTGTCAGCGGGCGCGCGCCGCCGCTCCATACCGGGCGGGGGGGGCGGGGAGCACCGGGCGCCACGTGCCGCCCGGCCCCCACGTGCGGCTTCCGGTTCCCGCCGTCGCGCCGCCCTGAGCGCTCCGGGCGGAAACGCGGAGCCGGCGCGGGGCGGGGGGGGGCGGCGGCCATGGCGGCGGGGCTGCGGCGGGCCTGGCGGCAGCGGCGGGCGGCGCTGATGGAGCCCGGCTACACCCCGCTGGTGGCCGCCTGCCTCTGCCTGGCCGAGGGCGGCGTCAACCTCTGGGTCATCCGCAGGGTCCCCTGTGAGTGCCGGGGACCGGCGGGACCGGGACCGGGCCCTGCCCCGGGACCGGCGGGTGAAGGCCCTGCCCGGCGTGGCGGGGGTAGGCCCTGGCGGCAGTAGGCCCTGCCCGGCGGGACCGGGGTTGGGCCCTGCCCCGGGGCCGGCGGGGGTAGGCCCTGCCTGGTGGCAGCTCGTCCCCGGCTGGGCAGCGCCTGGAGCAGCGCGGGAGGGTGGGCCGGTGACAGGGCCCCCCCCGGCCCCTGTCGGGGACAGCATCCTCCGGTGGGGCGGGTGGCAGCGGGGGACAGGGGCGGGCGGGAGGCCGGGATGGGGTCGGAGCCCGGGCTGAGGGGGGTGGCAGAGCAGGGCAGGGCCGCGGGGCCCGGAGATGCGGGGGAGCCCCCCCCGTCTGACCCCCGTCCGTCCCCGCAGACACCGAGATCGACTGGAAGGCCTACATGCAGGAGGTGGAGGGGTTTGCCAACGGGACCCTCGACTACACCCAGCTGAAGGGCGACACCGGGCCACTGGTGTGAGTGACGGGGACGGCCGAGCTCCTCGTGACCGGGGGTGCCCCGGGGGGTGCCGGAGAGGCAGCTCCCCAGAGGGACCCCCCAGCCCCTCACTCCCGTCTCTCCACAGCTACCCCGCCGGCTTCGTCTACCTCTTCCTGGGCCTGTATTACGCCACGGGCCGCGGCACTAACATCCGCCTGGCACAGTACCTCTTTGCAGGCCTCTACCTCCTCAACCTCCTCCTTGTCTTCCGCATCTACTGCCGAACCAACAAGGTAGCCTGGAGCCCGGGGGGCCTCGCCAACTGACACGGGTTCTCTCCTGCTCTGCTCAGCCCTCACCCGGGCAAAATGGGCTGGGCAGGAGGTCAGGGGTGGGTCTGAGGTTTGGAGTGGCTCGGTGGCAGCAGGGGGTCCAGGACAGGCTGCTTATTGCCCTCGTGTCTTTCTGTCTCCTACAAGGTCCCCCCGTATGTTTTCTTCTTCATGTGCTGTGCCTCCTACCGCATCCACTCCATCTTTGTCTTGCGGCTCTTTAACGACCCCGTCGCCATGGCCATCCTCTTCCTTGCCATCAACCTCTTCCTGGAGGAGCGCTGGTCCTGGGGCTGCCTCCTCTTCAGGTGAGGGTCTGGGGGCAGGGCGGGGGCTGCTTTCTGTGGTGTGGTGTGTGGGGGAGCGAGCTCAGCCCCAGGGAGCAGGCTGCCTGGGCACCTGTGCAGGAAGCCAGAGCAGTAACGCCGCTTTCTGCTCAGCCTGGCCGTGTCTGTGAAGATGAACATCCTGCTCTTCGCACCTGGACTTCTCTTCCTGCTCCTGCAACGGTTCGGTCTCCTGGGCTGCGTCCCCAAGCTCTGCATCTGTGCCCTGCTCCAGGTGGGTTCCTGCTCACACCAGCCACAGGGGCAGGCTGGCAGCCCCATCAGCAGCACGTAGGGGCTGCCCTGTCTGCATGGCAGCACCCTGCCTGGCTGTCCTGGGGGCTGGAGACCTCTGGGTGTGTACGCAGGGGCACCAGCATCTGAGTTGGCCCCGCACAGCAAGCTGGAGGTTGATAAATAATGTAATTGATGGGGCTCCCATCTTTGGCTGACTGTCCACGTCACCCCACGCGGTGGCGGAGTTCTTGGGAGGTGGCAAGGGTGATGGAGACCTGGCTTATGGCCGCTGCGACGGTGCTGGTGTATCTCTGGCAGGTGATTTTGGGGCTGCCCTTCCTGCTGGTGAACCCTGTGGGGTACCTGACCCGCTCCTTCGACCTGGGCCGCCAGTTCCAGTTCAAATGGACGGTGAACTGGCGCTTCCTCCCAGAAGAGGTTTTCCAGAATCGGGCTTTCCATGCTGCACTGCTCCTGACTCACCTGGTGGGCCTGGGGCTCTTTGCGCTGCACCGGTGGCACAGGTGAGACACGGGGCTGCCTGTGGGTTCTGGTCCCCATCGGCTGATCCCCATCAGCCCCTGTGGTGCCGGATACAGGTCCGTTACTCCCCTGCCCCCACAGTGCTGCAATTCTGGGGTTGCAGGCAGGAGTCGGGGGGAGTTACTGTTCCGTTTCGGGGGACCGCGCTACCCAGGCATCATGGTTGACAGGGGAAGGTCGGGGTGGGAAAGACTTTCATCAGCTGAGATCGATGCTTGTGCTCCCCCCTCAGGTCCAAAGAGAGCATCCTGGCTCTGCTGAAGGATCCTACCGAAAGGAAACACCCGTCCCCTCCCTTGACCGTCAACAATATCCTTTGGGAGGGTGGGCAGCAAGGAGGCGGGGAGACGGCAGGGCAAGGGCAGACGTTGGGATCAACATTCACGGGCTCCTGGTCCTGCTGCGCTCTTGGGACCGGCCTGTCCTGGGGGAAGGAGTTGTGCCGTGTGGCTGGGGAGCTGCTGCGGCGCCGCACCTGCACCCTGCCGCGTTTGTCCCCTTAACGCCAGCGCACAGATCGTCTTCATCCTCTTCTCCTCCAACTTCCTGGGCGTCTGCTGCAGCCGCTCCCTGCACTACCAGTTCTACGTCTGGTATTTCCACACGCTGCCCTACTTGCTCTGGTGCACCCCTACCGCCAAGCTCGCCCACATGCCCAAGTATGTGCTGTCGGGGGGGACAACTATGCTGGGGGTGCCGGGAGCAAGGGGGGCTGGTGTGTGACCTCCCCCCAGTGCTGACCCCTGGCTTTCCCCCCTGCAGGGTGCTGCTGCTGGGTGTAATCGAGCTCTGCTGGAACACCTACCCCTCCACGGTCTGCAGCTCCCTTTCCCTGCACATCTGCCACGGACTTGTCCTGCTCCAGCTCTGGTACGGCACAGCCGCCCCGCCGGCACTGCACACCCCTCCGCCCAGCAGGAGGCCCGCAGCCATCTCCAAGAAGGCCCAGTGAGAGCGTGGCCGGCCGGACGATGGGAACTGGGCTCTGGGACTGCTCCTTCTGCCCGCTCTTTCCCCACCCGGCTCCCAGGCTGTCCCCAGCCATCCCGGGAGGGCCGTGAGCCCTGGAACTGTGCAAAGGGGGCAGCGTGGGGACCCCGCAGTGGGCAGGACTTCCCCAATAAAGGGGGCTTTGCCTGCCCTTCCCCGGCCCCAGCATCCTTGTGCTATGATGGTGTTCGGACGGCTGTGCCTGGGCCTGCCCCACCTGGGGGGAGGCAGAGCAGCCCCAGGGGCCGTGGGAGCTCCCTTCCCAGCCCCACAGAGTGCTGCCCGGGGCAGGGGCGCAGCCTCGGGGGTGAGCGTAAGACGGAGGAGCTGCAAAACTGCTTTGCCTCAAGGTTTGAATTGCCTTGATGCGCCCCAGGGATCCCTCCAGCACGGCTTTTCCTAGTCCCCTGGCTGATCCTTACCCTGGGAGATGGCTGGGAAGGGGGTGACACGCACACACCCCTCTCTGAGGCTATGGAGCCCCAGCAGGGCCTGAATGGGGCCGACGGCTCCCTGCCCGTAACAGAGACACCCATGCAGGCAGCGCGGAGCCAGGCACCTTTATTGTCCCCTCCGGCAGCCGTCAGACGTTGTTGGGGTTGTAGCACAGCATGTTCAGCTTGATGTTCTCGTCCCAGTGACGAAGCAGCAGGAACAAGTGCCTGGCCGCCCCTTTGAGGCAGGCTATGTCCACCCCCTGGGGCAGCCGCTGCGCCTGCAGCCACGTGTCTGCCTTGGCCGCCACCAGCTCCCACTCCTCGAAGAAGCCAGCGCAGCGATGCTCCAGCCAGGCCAGGGCCACCGCTGTGGCCCAGCTGGCGCTCTCCAGGTCCTCCGGCCCCACGTCCTGCAAGCTCACGCCGGTCTCGGAGGGGGCGGCTGAGTGGGGGCCGGTGTCAGACTCAGAGCCGTGCCCGCTGTCGGCCTGCGCCCACACGGCTGCGCTGGGCACCTCGGAGCATGTGCTGCGGGACGGGGGCGAGCTGGGCTGCGGGGCTGCAGTGGGCTCCTCACCCTCCTGGCCACAGGGCCCAGCCTCGGGGCTGCTCCTGGCCCCTGGGGACGTGGGGCTGAGGCTGGCACGGTGGGAGGCGTAGGGGGAGGCTCGGCACAGGCGGTCCAGGGGGATCTGCACCACCTCGGAGAAGCTCTCCGTGAGCTGGAACGGCCCCTGGGCTTGCTGCAGCTGCACCTGCGATGGGGGGGGTCGGGCAGCTGGGGGGGCAGGCAAGGGTGCAGACCCACCACAGCCCCCAGCATGCAGCGGTGGGGGCTGCAGGAGCGTCCCTGGGGCACTGGGACTGTCCAGTGCCCCCCCTCCCCTGCCCCAAAAGCCAGGAACAGCCCCCAGGGCGGCTCAAGGTTGCAGCGGGACTGAGCTGGCACCCACGGGGTTTGACCCTGGGGCATGGGCTGGGGGGCTCTGACCCGGCAGGGCAGTGCCTGCAGGCCCCCCCCGGTGGGATGGGGAGGGGGTGGGTGCTCACCAGCGGGAGGTAGTCGTGGCTGGCGCGGTGGCTGGAGTGCTCGCTGTTGGGGCTGAGGCAGGGCGGGCGCAGCGCCAGGCTGGGCCCCCTGCGCCTGCCCAGGCTGAACCTGCGGGCGAACAGTCCGGGGTGGGGGGGGCGATTCCTGAGGAGCCGCTGCACCCCAGCCTCCTGCGGGGAAGGGGCTGCAGCACCAACCCCCCCCGGCATGCTGCCGGAGCCATCAGGGGACATGCAACCCCACTGCCCAAGGGGTGGCACTGCCCCCCTTCCCTGCAACGTGCCATTTTTGCGGGCCCCCACCTCCCCCCCGCCCCACAGCCGCACCTGGAGCCGGCGATGCTCTCCGTGGATCTCTGGGAGCCCATCGAGGCGGTGGAGGGGCTGGTCGGCGGCCCTGCAAGGGTCGGGGGGCAGAGCTGAGCATGGGGGTGGCCATGATGCACCCAGTGCTGCATCCTGCTCCCCAGCGTGGGGCGCAGCAGAGGGTCCAGCTCGTGGGGGCAGCCCCTGCCCCCTGCCATCCGGCCCCTCCATCCCCCGGGACGCACCGTTGGAGCCGTTCTGCTTCTCCCAGCCGTAGGTAGCAGAGGAGACGCTGGCCGGAGACCCGGGGGTCTCGTCTCGCTCTGCGAAAGAGCAAAGCCCTGAGGGTCCCTGGGCTCCTGGGACCCTCCCGGCCTGGACCTGTGATGCTGCCCCCATGTCCCCCCCCATAGCGTGGGGCAGAGATCAATGGCTCCTCCCAAGCACCCACCAGCTGAGGGTCCCCAGGGACCCCGGATCGGTACCTGCGGCAACAGGGGCCTCATCCTGCTCCTCCGCGTCCCGCCGCTGGCCCAGACCCGCCACGGTACTCCCGTGGTGCTGGCTCCCCGCCATGGCGGCTGGCGGCCGGCTGGCCGAGCCGGCTGCAAGGGACAGTGCCACCTCAGCCCGCCGTCCCTCCGCTACCCCCTCGCCAGCGCGCCGGGCCCCCCCTGCCCTACCTGTGCCCCACACCTCGGGGGCGGCGGGCAGCGCTGCCTGCGTGGCAGCGTCCACGGGCACCAGGCGGGTGTAGAGGGAAGGCACGTTGCAGGCTTTGCTGGTTTGCACGGCTTTCAGGCGAAACCGGCGGGCGAAACCTGCCCGGAGCGGTGCAGTTAGAGGTGGGGGGAGGATGCACTGGGATAGGGGGGACACACACAGTGACACCCACCCTGCTCCAGCTCGGCTTCCCGCTGCGCCGCGTTCTCGTTGTCCCGGATGACGGAGCGTGCTGCCAAGCGGTGCAGGGGCTTCTCCCCAGCCTTGCCCGCCCGTGGCAGGGGGTCCTCCCCCCGCGGCCCCTCCCGGGTCTGCAGCAGCGGCTCCAGCGAGGCCGTCACTTCCCAGGACACAGGCTCGCCGGCACGCAGTGCGTGGATCACCACCTGGCAGCGCAGGGGCAGGCTGGCGTCGCCCGGGCTGGGCGCCCCTGGCTCGGGCACCGGCGAGGCGCTGAAGAGGTAGGAGGGTTCCACCAGCATGTCCCAGTCCAGGTGGGTGGGCGAGAGGAGGTTATCTGGGCAACGGCAAGAGGTGGGCTCAGCGAGGCAGGGGGCACCTGGCTCCATCCCCGCCGCCCTCGTCCCCCGGGAGCCGGCACCCACTCGACTCCACCGCGCTGGGCTGCAGCTGCCGTCCCCGGGGTCCCAGCTCGTCCAGCTCCCCCTCCAGGGACTGGTTCCTCTTCTGCGACACCTTCTCCAGGGCCTGGCGGAGCCGGTGGGCGTCCAGCTCCCCATGCGGCGAGGAAAAGCTGCGGCCGGCCAGGGCGGCGCGGGCCAGTGCCTTCTTCCGCCGGGCCAGCTCCTCCGTGCTCAGGGCCACCGTTACCTGTGGCAGGGGGAGGATGATGGCCAGCCCGGCACCGGCACCGAGCCCAGACTGCACCGAGCCGTGACAGGGCACCTGCGTCTGTTGGCTGGAGCCGCCAGCTGGCGCCCAGCCCCGCCGCAGGCTGGCACCCCGCAGCCCCCGGAGGCGACCGGCGATGCTCGCCAGGCTCCTCCAACGCGGGGGAAGGACCGAGGGCACCGAGACGGGAGTTCACAAACATCCCCAGGGGTGACTCGGCCCGACGCCGAGGCAGCAGGGGTTGGCGGGGATTTTTGTGAGTGCGGAGGCAGGGGGGGCTTCGCTCAGGTGCACGGGCTGGATGATGCTGCGGTGGGACGCAGTGCCCAGCGCAGAGCCGTGTCCCCGCACTGAGATGCTTCACCTAAAAAGCTACGTCAGGGCAGCGGCGCCCATGCCGTCTCTCACCCCGGCAGCGGGGAGCCGGGGAGGATCACTTATGCTGCAGGGAAATCACTTACGCTTGACATTTCGGCAGCAAAGGCCACCAGCTGTGCCGTGGTGCGGCGGGAGCAGGTTACCCAACCTGGGCCACCGGGAAGGAGCGTGTCCTGGAGCGGGGTGACAGCTGGCCTTGCCTGGCCTCAGGGCCATCGTCACTGGGGAGCTGCCTGTCCCCACCCCAGCGACCCGGCTGGGTTTTAAACCCAGGAGTGAAGCAGCAGGGACAGAGTCCGTCATTAATGAAGCATCAGGCAGCGTTGGCTGAGGGCTGAAGGAGCTGGGCAGGAGCTCAGCCAGCCCCCCCCTGCCTCCAGCTTGGCAGGTTCGTTACCTGATGCCGGCCCAGCTACTTTCACTTGATTTCTGCAGCATCAATGAGGATTTGAGCTGGCTGGGGGGTTTGCTAGCCACCCAGCTGACTACTGGCCCAGGGAGCTGGGGGACCAGCTGGTTGGTCCCCCACCTGTCCCATTCCAGTAGGACAAAACCACCCAAGGATCCTCCTGGCGGCACCCACGGCTGATCCTTCCTTAAAATCCAGGCTACAACACCCCGGTTTCCAGCCCGGCAGCCACATGTCCAGGCCCAAGGGGGCAGCGAGACCCCAGCTAAGCCAGGAGCTACCCCCCAAATGCATGAGCTCTTCACGCCATCAGCATCCTCACCTTGGTGCCAGCCGGGGCAGAGGGCAGTGGGGCGGATTTCGTGGAGGACTCGCAGAGCGACAGGCTCTTCTGGCCCTGCTGGGAGGTGGTGTCGGTGCCGGGGACCGAGGAGCCACCCTCAGGGGCCATGTCGCGGGAGCCGGTGGACTCGCTGCTGGTGGAGCTGCGGGAGAGCAGCCCCCGGCTGCGGTCGGTGCTGACGGAGCAGTGCGTCAGGACGTACTGCTCCTGGATGTAGGAGGGCTGGTAAATCCGCTTCCAGATGTCTCCCCCGGAGATGAGATCCGCACCTGCCCGGTGAGCGCACACCCCGTCAGCCCATGGCCTCCACGCTGTCCCCCGCCCTGGCCCTGGCCCCACTCACTGCGCTCTGACACCTCCGTGCCCCCGGCCGAGAGCTCCAGGGAGGCGTCCCCAGACCCCGGGGTGCTCCGGGGCAGCCGGTGGCTCTCCCCAGGACTGGGCATCTCCTCCTGGGAGGGGAAGGCTGAGCCCCGGCGAGCTCCCTCCTGGCCCTGGTGGGGGGAGAGGGCAGCGCCATCAGCCCCCTGGCGGGGGGAGAAGCCGGTGGCACCAGGAAGGTGCCGCCGCCCCCGTGCCAGTGCGGTGCCGGTCGTACCGGCGGGTGCCGGTTGCGGAAGCGGGCGATGCTGTAGAGGATGCAGTAGCTGACGAGGCGGTCGCCGGGGTAGAGGGCCGGGAGCTCGGTGGGCGAGAGCAGAGCCTCCATGCTGTCGGGGACGTACCAGTCGATGGTGATGTCGCTGATGGCCGGCTCGATCGCCTTCTTCAGGGACTTTATCAGCTGGGCCGGGGAGAGGAGCCGGTGTCGGACACTGTGGTGGCCCCCGCGTCCCCCTGTCCCCACCCAGGCATTACCTTGGGCTGCAGCCTCTCGGTCGGGCTCAGGAACTCGGCGCGGCCCCGGCTCACCTTGGCCATGCCCTTCAGCAGCCGCCGGCAGGCCCGCGGGCCCATGCCGAAGCTGAAACATCTGCGGGAGAGCGCCAGGCGATGAAAGGCCATGGCTGGGCCAGCGCCGGGGCCGGTTGAGCCCCGTGGCAGGGACGGTCAGGGGTGTCTGACAGCCCCAGCTGCCGCCCTGGCTGTGTGCCGGGCTGGGGCAGCGCGGGGGAAGCCGAGCTGGTGGGGCTGGGGGATGCGAGGGGTGAAGGACACCCTCAGGGCTGGTGGAGGCGAGATGTGGCGCTGCAGGAGGAGGAATCAGTGGGAACAGCCCAGGGGACGTGGGGAGCTCCGTGCCCCCACCGCGGTGCCGGTGCCGTACCTGACAGTGCTGGCCTGCCTGCGCAGCAGCCGCAGGATCCTGCCGGTGTTGCCGGTGGCCGCGTGGGTGAAGAGGAAGAGCTGTCGGGGGTATCCGCGGCGCAGGGGCTGCGCCAGCGCCCAGCCCAGGGCCGACAGCAGGTTGGTGCCGCCCGCAGCCGCCCGCAGCCCGCCGAGATGCTCACAGGCGCGGCGCAGCGTCTCCTGCCGCAGGGACAGCCGACATCGCGCGGGCCCCGGGCTCGCCACCCCTGGCACAGCGGGGGTGGCCACCCAGGGGGACAGAGAGGGACTGGGGGCGCTCCGGGCAGCACTCACGTCGCTGCAGAGGCGGCTGGACGCGAAGAGCGGCTTGACGTCGGCACCGAATCCGGCGATGTTGAGCAGCGTCCTCGACGGGAGGCTCTTCAGGGCCACCAGCAAAGCCTCCTGGGGGGACAGCAGGGACCGGGCAGTGCCGGCTGAGGACTGGCCACCCAGGGAGCATCCCTGGCCCCGTGGCCGTGCCTCACCTTGACCTTGTCGAGGTCAGGGCCGCTCACGGTGCCGCTGCGGTCGACGAGGAAGAGGATCTCGCGGGTGACGCTCTGCAGGTCCCTGGGGACGCCCTCGGCCGCCGGGCAGAAGTTCAGCATCAGCACCGGGTTGGGGAAGATGTCTTTGTGGAAACGCTTCTGCACGAAAGCCACCTGCGAGCCAGGCAGGCCGGGGGCTTTCTCGCACCCCCTGGCCCACGCTGAGCTCTCCCTCACCCTCATCCCACCCCCTCCCACCCGGGGCCGGCGGTGGCCGTGCCCTGTCACCTGTCTCTCGCCGCTGCTATCCTTCCTGGCGATCCGTGTGTAATCCCGGCGGCTCCGGACGTGTGCCTCGTACTCGGGGTACGTCATGGTGCCGTCCTCCATCACCAGGTGGGGGTGGTGGGGCTCTGGGGGCGGGAGGGGGGGCACAAGGGGGGTTTGGAGCCACCCCGTGTCGCAGGGGGCTGGGGGATGCTCCGGCTGCTTTTGGGGTGCTGCCCCATCTCCCCCAAGCCCGTGAGGGCAGCGCCCCCCCTCACCGCAGGGGTAGAGGATGATCTCCAGGTCCCTGTCGTAGCGGTGGGGCTCAGCCAGGGTGACACGGGTGGTGGTGGCAGAGCTGGCCCAGGGGTCGGCATCTGCTCGCAGGGCATGGGACGGGCTCTCCAGCCCTGCAGGGGGGGAGGAGGGGGAGGAGGAGGAGGAGGAAGGGCAGCCCCTTGCCCCCCCTGCCTCATTTCCCCCCCCCTGCTCCACGCCTGTGCCAGACCCTGCACGGTGGCGGTGGCTGCTCCCTGCCAGCTCTAATGGGATTAACTGGGCCAGCGTCCAGCAGCGTGTCCCCAGCGCCCCGCGCCCCCCCCTCACCTGTCCTCTCCCCCATCCATCATGTCTTCCCGGGGAAGGAGGCTGCTGGCCCGGAGCTGCCCAAAGCCCCACGTGGGGAGACGCTGGGGGGTCCCAGCCCCACGCCCTGGCGGGGTGGGATGGGGAAAGGGCTTCTTTGCAGACAGGGAGAACAAGAGGATGCCCAGGGAAGGGGGGGGCTGCACAGAAAGACCGAGGGGACGCCATCCCAGGGGATGTCACCCATGTTTCAGAGGTTTTGCCCAACCGACTGACACCGCCCGAGCACCCCCCTACCTGCCAGCAAGCAGGGGCCCTTCACCAGCAGCTCGAAGGCAAACTCGTAAGGAAAAGGGTTGCAGGGCCGTCCCCGAAAGATGTCCACGCTCTCCACGGGCGCCGCAGGGGATGGCTGGCTCCGGGCACTCGGCCCCCCGAAACAGCTGGTGGGGCTGCAAGGGGAGAGGTGGCGATGGCTCCCACCCCCTCCCCACTCGCCCAGCATCGGCATTCCCCCCCCCAGGACGGCGGAGACTGAGGAAGCCATGAAAATCACCATAGGGCCAACCTGTCGTCACACAAGCTTGCCGGCTCGCTCTCGGGGGCGGTGGGGACGCGGGGCGTGAGGACGGGGGGCAGGAGGAGGTGCAGGGCCCCCTCCGGCAGCGTGGGCAGCTCCTGCGCCGTGCTGAGGGTGACGGCCAGGCTCTCCGCCGGGCACAGCCGGCCCGTGACGATGACAAAGGTGGAGCGCTCCGCATCTTCATCCAGGACGATGTGGCCTGGGCAGTGGAAGGATGTGGGGGGGGGTGTCAGCAGGGTGTGAGAGGCTGGGAAGCAGGGGGTGTTAATTGCACCGATTGCTCTCAAAGGGGACAACAGAGCGCAGGTGTAAGACGGCCACGCAAAGGGATGGGTAAAGTCCCAGGAGTGGGAAGGGGAGGCTGAGATTCCAGCCCCAGAGACTCCCCCCAAGGCAGCAGGGTGGCCTGGCAGGGGCTCTCAGCCCCTCGTATCTCCCCGCGCTTCGTCCCTGCTCGTTCCGAGCCTCCCGGCCAGGAGGACCCAACAGGACCACCCTCCCCACCGCACTCACCGCCGGCACAGCGGCGCGGCCGGCCAGGGCTCGGGCCACACTGCAGGCAGCAGTCCTGCGCCCGGTGACGGTTCTGGACCTGGAACGTCACCCGCCGGCTGCCCACCACCGCCTCGAAGCCGGACACCACCTCCGACTCCTCCAGCGGGTAGATGAAGATGCCTGTGGGTGGGAGAGAGCCCCGAGACAGGCCCCAGCACGGACACCGCCGTGGCGCGGTATGGCCCGTGGCAGCACCACCACCAGCGATTTCCATGCACGAGGGCAGGGCAACACACGGGAAGGACCCAGAGCCTCCAGGACTGGCCTGGAGGAGGGCGGGGAGGACGAAATCCCCCTCTTCCTCAGACATGGGAATGTTTTTGCCTGGCCTCATCCTTCTCTTGCCTGCAGGCGATGCTGGTATCGGCAGAGCCCCTGCTCCCCTGGCCTCTGCCTTTGCTCCCCAAACCGAGCAAGGTTTGGGGGCTGGGACCCAGGTGGGCTGGAGATGGGATGATCTCCAGCACGTGTGCTTTTGGGGGGCCACGCAGGCAGCCCAGGTCCCTGCCGACCCCCCCCTTACCTTCCACGGGCTCCTCGCAGGGGTTGGTGTACACGAGGTGAGCGGTGATGCTCAGGGAGTACCCGTTGGCACAAGCCTTCACCCTGGAGCTCTTCAGGGGCAGAGGCTCCCAGCAGGAGAGGGTGTAGAGGCCGGGCATGGTCCCTCCGCGGGCAGCTGCGGGCAGAGGGGAGGCAGGTGCTGGGCGCTTGGGGACGGGGTCTGCCGGGAAGGGGCCCATGCACACACACCGCTCCCATCTCCCAGCCCGCAAGGAGCGGGGGCAGGTCCCCAGCCCTCCCCAGCCCAGGGACACTGCTCTGCTGCATCCACAAAACACACGGACCTGGACCCAGGTCCCTGCTTGGACCCCAGCCCACCCGCACACTGGGTCCGGAGCCACAGGAGCCCCCAGAGAGCTCTTCCACCACACAGGTAAATAAACCTGGTGCTGCTGGGCAGCAACGCGACTTCTCCCTGGGCAGCAAAACGAGTTCTCCCATGGGCAGCAGCAGCCACACGCAAGCCCCACGCCCTGGCAGACGGGCAGGGGCTCCCAGACAGGACGGATAGTGGCCAGCCACACACAGCCCATCTCTCAGCCACCCCACAGCAGCTCGGTAGCCCCAGAGCCTCCTCAGACCATCTCCTGCCCTGGCTGGGAGAGGAGCGTCTGCCTCTCCCATCTCCATCCACCCACAGAGGTTACCAGGGTAATTTGTGAAGAGCGAGAAGCCCACAGCGTAACTAGGACAAAACAGCGAGCGGTGTTTGCTGGGGGTTTAATAATTAACAACAAGGTCAGCGCTGCACTGAAGAGCAGCACAGAGCGGGAGAGCCCGGCTCGGGGGATGATGCTCTCTGCCTCCGGGTGAGAAGCGCTCTGCCCAGGGACGGACGCGTCCGGCATCCCACCCTTCAGCAGCAGTTGCGGGAAGAGAGGTGGCCAGGGATGCCTTCCAGCCTGGCACCAACCCACTCCACTCCTCTCCTCCCCTTGGGAAAACCACCTGGGAGCGGCATCCCAAACGACTGCCCAGAGCCAAGGCTTCTCTCTAACATCACCCCACAGCCTGCCATCAAATATTTGTGTAAAATATTCGGGCAGGCCTTAGCCCTGCCTCTCCGTGGATAGTGTGCCTGGGTCCCGCTCCAGGTGTGGGTCTGCACCGCCGCACTGTGTCCCCTGCCCGCCCCCAGGGCGAAATGCCTGTGTCCCGCCGTGTGCCCGTGCTCCAGCGAGCAACACGCCTGGGGCAAGGACAAGGCCAGGTACGAGTGAACCATCTGGTCCCCCCACTCCAGTGTCCTTCGTCCCAGGAACAGCTTGTATGAGCACCAGTAACAGGAGGCTCGGGGTGCCCTCGGCAGGTCACTGGGTGCCTCTCCCAGAGCATCCCTGGAAGCAGAGCGGGGCTGTATCCTCAGAAGCAGCGCCAGGACCGAGCCCGCAGCTGGTGCAAGACAGAGAGCCCCCGAGAACCACAAAAGTGCATTAGCGACATGGCTGCATCCCAGGAAAATAAGTCCATTACGCCAGAGAGGAGCCATTTGTCTGCTCAATTGGCATCACGCAGCCACCCCTGCCATCTCCAGTTCTTCATCCCCGTGTGCAGGATGCTGCGCACCCTGCTGAGCCCCCCCAAAGCGCTTTCCCATCACACAGGGTGGCACAGGGTCCCTGCGTAGCCAGGTCTTCCTCCACACCGGCCGTGCCAGCACCAGGAACACCATCAGCCGGGTCCTGCCCTGACCACAGTGCCCAGCCAGGCCCTGGGGACCGGGACTCCCCTGGCCCAGCCGCATGGAGCCATTAAAGATGGATTTCACCCAAAGCCCTTCCATTTGTTCCCAAGGTACCTGGCTTAGTGCTCAGCAACGCGCCTGCTATTTGCGGTGCTGCCCATTGGCCGGGGCACCGCCGGCTTGTTTACCAGGGACTTACCGGAGAAGCCATCCCGGCTGCTTTTTATCACTTCTCTTTACATTTACCCTCGCAGAGTAAACAGGTCCCATCTGGCCCTGCCGTGTGCTGTGCTGCCTGCTCTAAGCCCCGCGGTAATGAATAAAACCAGACCCGATGGTCCTCACCCCGGCCTCTGCATCCTCTTCCCCTGGGGCAGCGAATTGTCCCCAGGTGCCAGCGTGGCATCACCAACAGGTCCCCTCCTCATCCCCAGCATGGGCACCAGTGCCTTCGCAGCCCCCTTCTCTTCCTCCCCTCCCACCCACTGCCCACAGGAGCTGGTTTAACCAGCAGCTCCCCCAATACGGAGGGGGCTGCAGCAGGAGCGGGGCTGGGGGGCAATGGAAAGCCCTCAGGGAAGGCAAGAAGGAGCCAGCCCTTCTCTAGGCCGGAATACCTTAACGTTTCTCTTCTCACCCGTGGGCAGGTTGAGTTTTCTGGCACGGCTGCTGCGGGAAGGCAGGCGCCTGAGCCCGGCAGACCCTCCGTCGCTGCCTGCAAAGTTGTCAGAGTTTCACCCGCCCCGTGGCAGGGTCCTGGGGAAGGATGGGGCCAGCACAGGCAAACCCAGCGGAAATTTCCACTGGTGGGAGACGCACAGCCCAGCACAAGAGGAGGATGGAAGGAGAGGAGCCCAAGCCTCAGTGGCAGCGCCGGGAGCGAGGAGGCATCGCCACCCCCCCACCTCCCCTCCCTGCGGGACCCCCGCATGGCACCACTGGGATGGGGCACAGGTGCAGGAGAGCAGGATCCGTCCCAGCTCCTGGAGCAGGGAGGAGGCCACGGAGACGGGAGGTGACGGCTCAGTGCCCGTGGGGCACGACGCTTCGCAGAGAGCCCAGCGAGGAAGAGCGCAGGGGAAAGGGATTTCCCCGGCAGCTGCAGGTGAAGGGGACGGGGAGAGGGGCTGTCCCCCCAGAGCCCCCAGAGGGCCCACGGTGCTGTCCCCTGCCTGTCCCCACTGCCTTGTCTGCTGGGAAGTCAGACCAGAGCGCAAAGCCCGCTGCGCACACACACACGTGTGCATGCATGATGCACACATGCCCCAGCACACGCACCATGGCCAGGACCACCGCGGCCAGGACCACCGCTGCTGCTCTCCCCTCCCCAGAGCCGCTACAACCCCTGGGAGACCCCAGCCCCATGCCAGGGAACGGGAGTTACTTGCCCTCGATGTGCCCTAACACCGGCATCCCCTCCCAAAAAATATCCCAGCCCCCCCGGGGCCCCCCCAAAACAGGCATGTCCTGGCAGGGCTGCCCCGCAAAAGGGTCCCGCTGCTCCTGCGGCCACCAGACACCCGTGGCGTGGGCCCGGGACCGGTGGCCGATGCGCGGGGGCACGTTCCCAGCAGTTCTTCCCGCCGGAGGGTGATTTCGGCACTTCTGTGGCCTTGCTGCCTCATCTCCCCCCCCGTGCCCCCCGCCATGCCGGGCTGCCACCCCGGGGCCCCCAGGAAGCCCAGGGTACCCGCGGGGTCCCGGGCCCCAGACTCCCCCCACCCGGCCCTTACCTGGAGGAGGAGGAGGATGAGGAGGATGAGGATGACACAGGGGCTGCAGGCTCGGCTCGGCACCCGCCGGGTCCCTGCCCTCGGCAGAGCTCTCTGTCCCGGGGGGGATTCCCTGACCCTCGGGCTGGGGGGCTGCGGTACCCGGGGGGGGAGAGCGGTCCGTCCCCGCCTCTCCCTGCTGCAGGCTCCCTCTGGCACCGGCTCCTTCACCGCCCTCGCTCCATCCCTCTCCCTGTGCCAGCCGCGGAGCCGCTCCAAGCCCAGCCTCATTAAAGAGACACACGCCCCGGCACCGCCGCCCCGGGGGGGCCGGGGGGGGGCTCCCACGGGGGGCGCTGGGGCCTCAGGGGACAGCCAGAGCCCTCCCAGGATGACAGGCACCAGCCAAGAGCAGAGCCCACCACCCTGGGCTGCTCTGCACCCACAGCGTGGCGATGTCCAGACAGATTTGGGTGCTGGTGGGACACCCAGGGTGATGCTGCGGCACCCACAGACACGGGGTTTGGCTGCCTAGGACACCCAGCCACCCCCCGGCCCCTCCAAACGAAGCACAGGGCAAAACGCAACCCCTTATGAGCCGGCTGACCTCTCCAGCACAAATACCACCGTGGGACACAAGGGTCACAACCAGCTTGGCTAGGAAAGGTCTGAGCTGCCCCAAGCCCCTCAAAAGAGAACCAGGCACAGGAGGATGCTCAGCATCTGCCTCAAACCCAGGTGTCCTGGCGTCCCATCAGGGCCGTCCCTGTCAGCATCCAGGTGCTGCAGTGAAATCCTCAGCCCCCAAGAGCAGAAAAGAGGGGGGACTGGGGGAGAGCCCGGCCTCTGGGTGACAAGTGTGACAACAAGCCCCCTTGGGGAGGACGCAGACAGTCAGGAAATCCCAGCAAATCCGGGACACACCTGCTGGCAGGGAGATCTCCCAACCCCAGGTGCGCTGGGAATCCCTCAGCCACCACTACCGGCCCGGCATTCCCAAGGGGGACTGGAGAAAACCGTCAGATTTAGGGCTAATCCCTGCCCTGCCTCTCCCGGGCAGCTCCCTCGCTGTGCTATAGATAGGGCTCTGCTGCTGCCGCTCTGTTTATAGAGCAGGCGGGGGGGGAGCCCCCAGCTTCCCCCGCACCGCAAACCCCACCGCCGCAGCTGCGCCCAACCCGGAGCCAGCCCAGCACCGGCGGGGCTGAAGGAGCCGGCAGTGCTGGTGGGCCAGCGGTCCCCGCTCCTTGCAGGCCATCTCAGAGCGTCACCAGAGCGAGGGGTCCCAGCAGAGCAGCATCTCCCCCCCACGTCTCACCTCTCGGCTGACCCACGGGCCACTGTGGCTTCGGCTCCTCGGCACGAGGTGATGCCAGGAGCAAAGGAGGAAAATCTGGGTGCAAGACGCCCTTTGCCGCACACAGTAGCGTGGTAGGGCATCCCCCCCCCCCCGCCCCCCACGACCCCTTACCCTGCGCTTCACACAACACAATTGTCTGGCAGAGGCACTCGGCGCATCCCCGGGGCGCCTGCAGGAGCAGGCTGAGCCATTCCCTCACGCCACCCCTCCCTGGGCAGCGTGGGCAGAGGAGAGCTAAAGTGTGCAGCTGCTCTCCTTCCCTGTCATGTACGACCGCAGGAGAAGGATGGTAACCCATATATCACCCACACACACAGGCGCCGGCTCCGCGAGCTGCTGGAGGCACGGTGCGCACCGCAGCACATCCACGCAGCCTGCAGCACGCATGGGGGTCCCGATCCCACCGTCACCGCAAGCACCGCAGCCGCTCCAGCCCCAGAAAAAAAAAAACCACAACCCAACCACAAGCTTTGATTTTTCTCTGAGATATTGTTTCTAGGCCAAGCGGAGGCAAAGAAAAGCTTCCAAATGTGAGCGCTGGGTCAGTACCAGCAGCCGGGGTGACGGGGCTCAGCCATCCCACGGCATCGGACGCTGCCCCCATGTTACGGCAGGCGAATGACCACAGCGTCGCAGCGCCGGGGAGGCAGCCGAGCCCCCCCAGCCCCCCGAGCAGCCCCAGGGAGACACAGCCAGGCTCCATCCCGCTGCGTACAGCGCTCACACCAGCGTCAGACAGCAGGCACGCGTGTCCCCGCTCTGCACCGTCACCAGTTCCCTACGGCGGCTCGTCATAGCCACAAATAAATCCGCAGCAAGCTCGGCATGGCGTTAAACCCTGCAAACACAGGCCCAGCCCAGAGGCTCTGCTACGCACCCCAAGAACCCCACACACCCCCCACCAGAGGCTGCCCTGCCACCCAAGAGCCTGCTCACAATCTGTGTATTTATCCCCAAATCACCTGAACATCATCCAGGGTTAATTGAGCTGAATTATCACCCGCAGATAGGGCTGGCTGGAGGGAGCGCGGACCACAAAGTTCTTACAGATGTTCTCAGGTCCCGAGTCACTGATAAGTGCCATCAATTTAGTGCTGTGGGAGGAAATAACCTGAAGCCCGATGAGATCCCGGCCGGTGTGGGGCTGGGGGTGGCCATGCTCAATGCAGCTGTGGCCCCTCAGACCCAGCTGCGAAGCCGGGGGGGGCTCTGCCCGCAGGGAGCTGGGCAGGGGTGTCGTGCTCGGCTGTCTGCTGCGCGTTAACCAGCAGGGATTCAGCGAGACACCGAGGACGGGCAGCCATGGAGGAGGAGGAGGGGGTTGCCTGGTCAAAATCAGGCACACCTTGGTTCAACCTGTGCAATTTTGGGCTGCCCAGCTGCAGGGACCCACGGGGTGTGGGGCGGGGGGCGGTGGGAGGCAGGCAGGGGGGAGCTGCAGGAGATGAAGCATCAGCAGAGAGAGGAGAGGGATGGCTCATGGAGACGCCAGGACCCCCGGGGAAAGGAGCTGGGAAAGCCGCCAGCGCTCGTCCTGCCCGGACTTGACGGAACCCCCCTGCGACGCTGGCGCAGGCAGTGCCCGCACACGCGCTGGGGGCTGCCGGGTTTCCTTCCCGCGGCCCAGAATAGCCCAAAACAGCAGGGGCTCGCAGCTGTGGGGCTCTCGCAGCAGCACCCTGGGGCTCGCTCGGCAGCTGGAAACGAAACTCCGTGGGTTTCGGGATCCTGAAACTCCCCCACCCCGGGGCCAGCCCCGCTGCGCAGTGTCTGCCGGGGGGGCTGCGGCCCTTGGGATCAGCTTGGGGCAGCAGCAATTTCGGGCTCAGCAGCAATTTCGGGCTCCGTAGCCTGGCGGCGTCACCAAAATCTGTAACCAGACTACCACTCTCCAAACCAGGTTTGTAGCTTAGAAAGCCGACGTTAATTTATTTCCAGTGCCGGGTGCACGGGGAATCTCTCCTCCTGACATGCACCCCCACCAGAACTCTCCATGCGGTTTTTACGCTCACTTTATAACATCGTTATAATATTAGTACTTCCCACCTCTATTTGATTGGTTAGTAATTTCCACGCGATTACGCCACCGAGTCGCAGCTCCTGCGCACGCTCCAGGGGAGGGTCTGCGCCTGGGCGAGGGTCTCCTTGACCTGCGGGCGGGATTTCCAGCGTTATCGCGAAGGTCGTGTGGCTCGGGGCCCCGAAGGCTTTTCCCTTTCCTGCCAAGTCTGGGAGCTTCTCAAAATAACGTAGATTAGGGCCATCCTCAAGGTCCCGGTGGTCGACGGGCCTCCTTGGAGAACGCAACGATACTCGCCTCCCTCCACGAGGAGGTCTCTTCGTTAGCGCAAGCTTGATAAATTCAAGGACAGCCTCCTCGTTATCCGCGAGAACGTATACAGTTAATAATAATATCTCAAGGATACGCTTTGCTAACGGGGATGGGGGGGGGGGGGGTGTCCCACCAGCTTGGCCCATCCCTAGCCATTTGGGATCCCTACCCACGGGCAAAGATGGGGTACGCGGGGGGGGCTGGAATTCCCCATACACCGCCCCCCCCCGAGCTGAAGGGATGGAGGTGGGAGAAGGGGACGGGGCTTGCCCCCAGAAAAATTATACTGGGGGGGGTGATGCGGGAAGGAAGAAGAGGGGAAAGCGGGGGGGGGCGGGCGGGGATGGCCGGGCGGCTGCTTCCCTCTAGCGGGGAGCGGCGGGGGGGGCTCGGACGAGCCCCCCCCGCCGCTCCCCGCTAGAGGGAAGCAGCCGCCCGGCCATCGTTGTCCCGTTCCCCCCCCGCCGGTGCCGCCCCGTCCGGGAGGGACGAGCTTCCGGAGCGGCGGCGGAACGGTGAGGGGGGGGCTCCGGGCTCCAACACGTTGTTTGGGGGCGGGAGGGGGGAATGGTGTCCCCCCCGCCCGGTGTGGCGCGTCCCTACCGAGGTGGACTCCCGGGGGGGTTGGACCCCGCTCTCCGTTCCCCCCCACACTCGCCGGGGGAGCGGGGGGGGGGAGGGAGGCTTGGGGTTTTGGGGGGGGGGCGTGGGGTTTGGGGGGGAAATGGGGTCCGGGGGGACGTGGGGGTTGGGGGCGGGGAATGGGGCTTGGGGGAAGCTTGGGGTTGGGGAGTTTGGGGGGGGACGTGGGGTTTGGGGGAGGCTTGGGGTTGGGGGGGGATGTGGGGTTTGGCGGGGTGTGGAGTGTTTGGGGGGGTGTGGGGTTTTGTGTGGGCATAGGGTTTGGGGGGGGGACATGTGGGGTTTGGGGGGGCTCGGGGTTTGGGGGAGGCTCGGGGTCGGGGGGACACGTGGGGTTTTCGGGGGGACACGCAGCGTTTGGGGGAGGTGTGGGGTTTTGGGGAGGGGGGGCATGGCGCTTGGGGGGGGGGTGCGCCCCAGCAGCCGGCGTGCCACCGTGGTGCGTCACCCGAGAAAAGGCGTGGGGAGAGAGATGGCCGGGAACCAGGAACGGGAAAGGCGTGTTTTGGGGAAGGGCGTTCGATTTTCTTCACTTCCCGCAGCACAAGGCCCTCTGACACGCGGCCATGGGGAGACCCAGGAAGGAGCCCGGCGGCACCTCGTCCCCTCGCCCGGCCGCGGCCGCCTCCAAAGCCGCCCCGGCTGCGCCACCGCCTTCCGCCTCAGCCACCAAGGCCACAGCCGCGGCCACCGGCAGCCGATCCCGGAGCGCTCCGGCTGCCGGCCCTAGTCGGGGGCGGGGGGCGAAGACAAACTCCTCTCAGCCAAGACCTGCCGCGTCCCACAGAGCCCGAGGGGACGCCAGGGACCAGCACAGAGCATCCACCGGGACTTGCTCCACAGCCCAGAAGGTGCCTGATGCCAAAGGAGCCGCCGGCGCGGCTCCACGTCAGGGACCCACGTCACATGGGTCCATCAGAGCGGACCCACGTCCGCAGAAGAAGCCGCTTGGGGCTGACCTGAGTGGGGCCGAGGGCCAGTTCCTGCCCCCCCTGGAGAGCCAGGACATCCCCTGGGTGGAGCAGGAGACGCGGGGCCAGCGGAGCAACCCCAAGTGGTACCAGTGGCGGGAGAACCGCATCACCGCCTCCGTGGCCCCCCGCATCGCCAACAGCAAGTTCGCCAACGGCAAGACGGACGAGGTGCCCCAGTCCTACCTGAGGGCGGTGGTGAGCTCCGGCCCCAGCGTGCAGACGCCAGCCATGTCCTGGGGGATCCGCAACGAGAAGGCGGCCCTGCAGGCCTACGAGCAGCTGAAGTCACAGGCGGTGGGCAAGGCGGTGCAGGTGGACGACTGCGGCCTCTTCATCCACCGGGAGAAGAAGTGGATCGCCGCCAGCCCGGACGGCATCATCAAGGAGGCGGCCACGGGGAAGGCCCTGGGGCTGGTGGAGGTGAAGTGTCCCTACAAGCACAGGAACAGGACGGTGCGCGAGGCCTGCAAGGACAAGGACTTCTGCCTGGAGGTGGATGGCGACGCCTACGCCCTGAAGAAGGATCACCCTTACTTCACCCAGGTCCAGTGCCAGCTGGCGGCCGCTGGCTTCCAGCAGGCCGACTTTGTGGTGCACACCACCAAGGAGACGGCCGTGGTCCCCGTGGAGTTCGATGCCAAGTTCTGGGGGCAGACGGTGCCCAAGCTGGAGAAGTTTTACACCGAGGCGGTGATTCCCCACCTGGAGGCGAAAGCAGGCGGCTCCGCCTGGGCCAAGGAGGAGTAGAGTCCCCTGCCTCGCTCGCCACACAAACCCAGCTTTGGCCCCTTGCATAGAAATTACGCCCCGTTTTGCTGCTCTTCTTGGACCGTTCGCTGCCTCTGCCCCAGTGCGACTGCCTCGGGACGGAAACGATGCTCCAGCAGCACCCTGCTGCGGGGAGGGACTCCTCCAACAGCCACTTCTTCCTGCCCAGCGCTCGGCCCCCAGTGCCTTTTTGCCCTGTTCCCCTCGCTGCGTCCCCCATTCGGCCTGACGGCTGGAAGCTGGGACACCTCGGGGGCTGCAGGGGAAGCCAGTGATAACCTCTGTGCTGGAATAACACGTATTTTGTGGAGAAAACTGGATCCTTTGGCACCTCAGCTGCTCTCAGGACTAAATCGTAACGCCACTGTGGAGCGGAGCCGGAGCCAGAGCCAGAGCCAGAGCAGGTTTATTGTCGCTCGAGAGGAAAGTACAGCTTTTGAGATAAATTGTGATGTACTTTGAGTCACAGCAAGGGTGCACGGACCCCCCCAGACCCTCCGGCCATGAGACCTGTTTCTTTGGAGTAACCCACGATGCTCATGACGAGCCGGCCACAGCCTGGGGAAGACGGTGCCCGTTGAAGAGGTTGTCCCCGAGTCCAGCAGGTTCCCGTGGGGCACCCCCATGCGTGGGAGGGGCATCGCTCTGTTCAATACAACATGCACCGGTCTGCTCGCTCCCTGTCGTTTGTGCAGCTTGATGTTCGCCTGGGGGGCAGTGGGTGGGTGGGGGCAGTGGGGGGGATCCCCACACCAGGTCCCCTCCCCGCCAGCAGAAGGGGAGCGCTCAGGTCCCAGAGGGATGCGAGACCCGAGGCCACTGAGCTGTGCCACAGCCACCACTGTTATGGCAAAAGTACTTTATTATATACATAAGACTCCAGCCACACTCCACAGGGCAAGGACCAGAATTCGCTATTTTACATATCAATACAAAGTAACTATAAAAACATAAAGCACTTTTGGGGCCCAGGCTTTCCACAGCAGGAGAGAGGCACAGGGACAAGCCTGGGGGCTGCTGCGTGATAAGGGGCTGCCCCACGCCCTCCCCCAGCTGTGGTCCCACAGTAACCAGATGTGCAAGTAGGAAAGAACCCAGTTAAGAAATAACGGTCATTGGGACTGGCAAGTGGGGGCTGTCCCAGTGTGGGCAGTGGCACGCCGGGGACTGAGCCGAGTGTCACCAGGACGGGCGCGGGGTCTGCATCCCCCAGGGAAAGTGCAGAAGGCACGTGGGGAGGCTCTTTTGGAGGGGTCTGGAGGTGGGGTCCAGCGGTTGGTGCAGATGGGGGCCCAGGAGATGACACACACACACACACACTGTCCATGGGGGACCGGGACAGGGACAGGCCTTCCACTGCCAAACTCAAGCAGGGGCTGCAGAGAGCACAGCCGGTGTCTCCAGAGCAGCAGTTGCATAGCAGAAGGGGCTCGGGGCCCGCCCATAACAAGTCATTAGGTTTCACTCTACGTGTCCAGGAAAAAAACCCAACTTCTGTGATGGAGGGAGTGCTGGGAAGCAAAGCCCTCCCAGCTCCTGGCTCCATCCAAGCTCAGGTCTCAGCATCCAGCTGGTGTTGAAGCGGATGCTCCACCAGACAGCCCTGCAGGCAGGAGATGGCCACAGGGTACAAAAGCTTCAGTTGTTTTTAACTGGAAAATATGGAAAGCTAACCACAGAGCACCCTCCTGTTCCCCTTCCAAAGGGCTCCCAGCACTGCCACAGCTAGCTCTGAGGAGAACTCCAGTCTCCTACCAGGAATCCCACCCCCCTTCACACAGGAGACCCCAGTACAACTGGAGAACATGAAGCAAGGAGGGCTGCTCAGCAAGAACTGCCTTGGTGATCACCTACTGGAGGATGCCTTTGCTGCTCCTGACCCAACAGGACTACCCTGGGGTCACAGGCACAGCAAACGAGACCAGGAGCACCATGGGCCAGGGGAAGGACCTCCCCTGTGCAGCCTGCAAGGCTGGTGAACCAGAGATGGATGGCTCCACCAACACCCCCAAGACGCAGAGCCCCACTCTGCTCCAGGACTGACGTCCCCTCCTGCCCTGGAGAGCGGGATGCTTCATGGAGGGAGCTCCATGGAGCCCTTCGTGGAGGGCTGCACCTACTTGCCGGAGGAGAACTTGGATCACTGGGGCTTGGCCGTCGCAGCCCACGCTAAAGCCTGAGGCAAGGAAAAGGAAAACACTGAGGAGAAAGGACGAAGGGGAGTCACATCTTGGGGTAAGTGTAAGCTTCCACCACACCACAGAAAAACTACTAGGACTAGGTTCTCCTCGGCTGCCCTGGGGAAAGGCACTGAGCCACCTTTGTGCGAGGACAGGGATGTTCCAGAGTGACCTAGTGCACAGCTGGACCACCCTCCTTTCCCCCCCACACCTCCAGGGAAACTGAGCTCCGTGGCCAACGCGCCCCCCAGGGAGGACGCACGGGGCAGCTTCCAGCAGTCAGAAGTGCAAGGGGGACAGTCCAGCCCCTCCCTGGCCATCACCGTGCATTGATTGTCTCGCCAAACCGGGCTACGATCTTCGGATTAAAAAGGGGACCCCCGGCCTCCCTGCTCCAGGGGAGCTTCAGTCACAGAAGCGCTTGCGGGGCACCGTCCGAGCTCGGTTCGAGCGGCGAATCTCCTGCTTGGCGTCACGGCACCGCTGGCAGATGAAAACCTCAGGCACGTTGGATTTGCGGATCTTGGCACAAGAGAGGTGGATCCAGGTAGCGCATTCATTGCATTCGATCATGGGCCTCCCGGCAAAGGGCTTCAGGCAGAAGCAGGTGATCAGGTCCCAGGCGTCGTCGTCTGGCCAGGAGAGACAGACACTGGTCAGAAACCACCTCACCGGCTGCTGGCCCGGCTGTGGCCAGACCAGCCAGTTCCACTGGTGCTAAATGGGAGAGCCCCCCACTCACCTTCTGCTTTGGTGTTGGGAGCTGCTGTGAAATCGACTGCTAAAGTTGCAAAAAGGAGGAAAAAAAAAAAAAAGAAAAGAAAAAATGAAGACCAGATGAGGAAGGTGACCCTACGCCCCACTTCAGACATGTTTCGGGTCTGCACCACTCACTGCAGAACAGAGCTTCCGCAGGGCAGCCAGCTCCCTGCCCTCGGCTCTCCGGTCCTCCCAGGTCAACCCCCGTGCTGGGAAAGGCTTGGGACACTGACAAGCCCTCCCTGGGTGGCTCCAGCTGAGAGAGAGACATTGGTCACTGGCCCCCGGGCTCCCGTGGACACTCACCACTGAGCTGGGAGCTGCCTCCGCTCGCATCCTCCCCTTCGCTTTGGTCCAAGGTACTGCAAGCACCGGGGCTTTTCCTCCCTCCGGAGCAGGGTCCGTGCTCCTGCAGCTGAGGATCATCTCCCGCTGGCTTCTCGGCCCCCTGCGCTCCATGCGTCCAGTCCTTCTCCTCCTTCATCAGCTCCTCCAGGAGGGAGGGGGGCTGGGGGTCCCCAGCCGGGCTGAGGGAAGGCTCCGGGAGCTGCTGTCTCACGGGGGGCACCCGTCCCTCCAGCGCAGCCAGCTCCCTCGCCCCGTCCGGCTCTGCCCCGGTGCCCAGCGGCTCCCTCTTCACCTCCTGCTCCAAAACCAGTTTCTTTGCTGGCGGTTTCTTCCGTTTGGTCTGCGGGGGCCGGGCGCCGTAGAAGCCGTCAGGGAAGGCAGGGTAGGGCAGGAGGAGGCCGCTCTCCACAGCCCTCCCGGCGGCATCCCTGCTCCTCCCGTCATCCCCCAGGACGTGGCAGTCGGAGGAGTGGGACGAGGCCCAGCTCTCGCTGTCCTGCGTGCTCCCCGTGCTGTTCGGGGGGCTCATGCTGCCTCCGCGGGCCCAGGGCTCGTTCTGCAAGGGGGGCAAGACACAGGGCTAGCACAGGGAACGGCAGCACAGGCGTTCAGGGAGCGAGGAGGAAGGGGCTAGGGCTGGAAAACATGCTCCAGGAGAGGAACTGGGAGCTGGGTCTGCAGGTGGCAGGAGCCCAGAGGATCCCGTCGTTTTCAGAGGAGCACCCCACACACCCGCTCACCTCGTCGGGGTAGGGGATGTAGCCCGCGTAGGCCAGAACGAAGGTGCAGAACTGGTTGAAGTCCTCCACGGTTCTCTGTCGCTTCTGCGACGGCTGCAACAAACGCCACGTGTCGATTAAAGCCCCCGGACGCCCCCTCCCCGGCTGAGCGACACCCAGCCCCCGACCAGTCACCCAAGCACCCACCCTCCCCAAACCCCAGGACGGACAGAAGCGGCCCCTCCCTGTAAAACCCAGATCACTGGGAGGGGGGGGGGAACCACAGTGACGACGCGAAGGGACACCCAGCGATGGGACACCCAGGGAGCGCGGCAGCCGCCCGGCAGCGGTGACTCAGAGCCGGGAGCCCCGGTGCGGGGGACGCCTCCCGCGGCTGACCGGGACCCGATGGAGCCGGGAGCGGGGCGGTGGTGGGGGGGTGCCCAGCGATTTGGGCTTCCACGGCCGCCGAGGGGCCAGCGCAGGAGCCCGGCACCGCTCCGGACAAGGTCCGGGGGACCCCGGCGACACTGGGGCCAGGGGCGGAGGAGCAGAGGCACCCCCTCCGGCGGCTCCGGGGACCGCGGGGGGACCGCGGTGCCGGGCTCACAGCTCCCCGCTCCCCGCGGGGCGGCGGCCGGGTCCCCCCGGACCTCCCCCCCCCCGCCCCCGCCGCCGCCCGTCCCCGCGCCGGGCACCTGATGGCTCCCAAGATGGCGCCGCGCTCCCTGTCCTGCCCCGACCGGCCGCCGGGGAGGGGGGGCGACACCCCCCCTGCGGGACCCCCCGCCCCCGGAACCGGCACGCAGCGGCTCCCCCGCTCGCACGCCTACAGCCCCGCACCCCCCCGCCCGGCACGCGCACGGCACCGCCGGCCACGCAGGTCCCCCCGCGCCACCCCCCGCACCCCGGCACCATCCCTCCCCCCCCGCACCCACGGCCGCCCCCCGAGCGCTCCTCGCACACACAGAGACATCCCCCCCCCCCAGCCCCCCGCGGACAGACACACACACAGCCCCCCCCTCCCGCCCGGACACAGACACACACCGGCCCCCGCACACACACAGCGATCTGCCCCTCCCCGCGCACGCACACACACACACACAGGCCCCCGCACACACACAACACACGCAGCGATCCCCCCCCCCGCACACACTCAACACACGCAGCGATCCCCCCCCCCGCACACACTCAACACACGCAGCGATCCCCCCCCCGCACACACACAACACACGCAGCGATCCCCCCCCCCGCACACACACAACACACGCAGCGATCCCCCCCACACACAGAGCGCCGTCCCGCAAAGCCCTCGACTCCCATCAGCGCGCGCACACACACGCGGAGGAGCCCCCCCCTCAGACGCGCGCACACACACACACTGAGACCCCCCCGGCTCGCACACGTCCCCTACACACAGCCCCCCTCGGACACGCGCACAGAGAGCCCCCCCCAGCCTCCCCCGCGCACCCCCACACAGAGCCCCCCCTATCCCCGCACTCCCCCAGCCTCCCCCACACACAGAGCCCCCCCCGCCCTCCTCAGCCTCCCTCAGGCACCCCCCCGCGCAGAGCGCCGTCCCGCAAAGCCCTCGGCACACGGCCCCCCCCGGACGCACACACGCGGCGAGGAGGCCCCCCCGCCCCGCTCACCTCCTCGGCGCCGGGGGAGCCGGGGCTGGGCACGGGGCTGCCGCCCGCCGCGCGCCCCCCGCCCGCCGCCTCCCCGCCCTGCCTCATGCCGCGCGCCGCACCGGCCTGCCCCGCCCGCCGCGCGCCGCCGCGCCGGCCGGGGGCGGACACCGGGGCCTGCACCGGGGGGCGGGGCTCCCGGCACCGGGACACCGCCACACCCCCGCCGGTGGGCAGCCGGGCCACCGCACCCCCCCGGGGGCCCCCGCTCTGTCCCGTCCCCCTCCCCCAAGCCCGGTTTCCCGCAGCCCCCAAACCACCATCGGATCCCAGCTAACGCCCAACGCCGGCCTCGCCCCCTGCCCCCCCCCCGGGAAACAACCCGCCCCGGCGCCAGCCTCCCCCCGCACCCCGGGGGAGACATTTAATCCGGTGAGACAGAATAAAAGCACGGCGCGTCCCCCCGCCACCCCCCCCGTTCAACCCCCGCAGCCCCCCCCAGGAAAGGCGAGCGCTGCACCCATTGCTGCGTCCGGGGTTTATTCGCCCCGCGGCAGGCTGGGGGGGGGGAACCAGCAGCCCCCCAGGAGGGGAAGGCGGGCGGCGGGGCGGGGGGCAGCGGGCGTCCCAGGCGCAGCCGGGCACGACAGACACTGGCCCCGGGGGGAGCACGGGCCACGGAGCGCCCCCCCCGCCCAGGGGCCGGGGAAGGGGCAGGGGACGCGTTTAGCAGCAAAGGCCTCGGGACGGTGGCATGTGATGGAGCCCGACGTGTTCGGCCAGTTAAACACAAAAAGAACCAAAAAGAAAGAAAAAGGCAGAGGGGGAAGCGAAGAAACATGGAGAACAGCTCCTCTCCCGCCCTCCAGAGCACGGAGTTAGACCCGGGGGGGGGTCAGGTCGTGACACCCCCTCCCCTCCTCTCGCAGAGCAGCAGCCCCAGGCACAGCCCTCCCAGTCTGCCCAGTGCTGGGCACAGCCTTCCCAGTCCGCCCGGTGCCGGGCTCCCGCTGCCTCGTGGTCCCCGCGCCCGGCCGGGGGGGAGAGCCGTTCGGGGGGCAGTTCGATGGCACGCTGAGGGTCCATGCGGGTGGCAGCGTCCTCGTCGCTCTGCCAGGCACGTTGGATGGAGCCGAGGCGGGCGAGCTCCCGGCCCCGGCGCGGTCCGTCTCCCCCCTCATAGGAACCCCTCCTTGCGGAACTGCTCCCGCAGGATGTCCCTGTACTGGTCGAAGCCGCCCTCGATGCGGGTGACGGTGCCGTCCTCGCACACCCACAGCTCCTGGCACACCAGGCGGATGAAGCGCTCATCGTGGGACACCAAAATCAGACCACCCTGCCGACAGGAGCGGGAAAAGGGGACTCAGCGGGGCACAGCCCTGGGCACAGCGCAGGCGGCATCTGCAGCACAGGAGGGGCAAGTGCCGGGATCGCTACTGGCTCTCCAGGTCCCCGACAAGCGCAGGGACGGAGATTCCAGGCAGAGTCAGCGACAGTGAAAAGGCGGCTGGACAAGGCCCCAGGCAACCTCAATCAAGCTTTTGTTTCACAGTAAAACTGCCCCAACCCAGGCAATGATAAAAGAGTAAGAACAAGACTGATTGCAGTGGTACCCAGAGGCTGTGTCTTTGGAGACCAGCTGTAAGTTGTGCCTAAGAGGCAAGTGGCCCTGAGGCACTGCACGCAGCACAGGAGAAGCCACAGGGTGCAGGTGACTGGCCAGGATGGGGGACAAGGTGCTCTCTGGTCTGCTCTTGCCTCTCTCGGCCACCCTCAGCCAAAGCCAGCAAGTGAAACAAACCACCGGGACGGGTGGCTAAGGCAGAAATGCGACTGGCTCTTCCCAACACGTGTCTTGGGCTGGAAGCCATCCCTGGCCTTGGACTGTCGCCCCCGGCTGACAGAGTGAGGAACCCATGCTGGAGGGGAGCATCCGCACGAGAGGAGATCCCACCCAGGGAGCCTTACCCGGAACTTGTTCAGTGCCTTTGCCAGCGCCTCGATGGTCTCCATGTCCAGGTGATTTGTCGGCTCATCCAGGATGTAGAAGTTTGGACTGGAAGAGAAGACGGCTCTGAGCGTGCACTGGAGCAGGCCTGCGCTGGGACCCCCACCAGGCTGCTGCCTTAGCCGTGAAACGCCACAGCCACCCACATTTGTCCCGAGATTGGCATTGCCCAGCTCCAGGGACACCTCTTTTCCCTGTGAGCCCAACGCGGCAGGAGAAAGCCACCTTCCACATCGTCCCACCAGGGTGGCAACCTTCCTCCCCAAAAAAGGCCCCAGGACAAGCTTTCCGTGGGGCAACGGAGAGTCCCTGGATGCCCACATCCTCCTGGTGAAGCAGGATCCGGGGATGGAGGTGTGCAAAAGTTAACAACATCTGGGAGAAAATTACCAGGACATAGTCATCTGGGCGAAGGCCACGCGGCTCTTCTGACCTCCAGACAGGCTGGCCACGGGACGCACAGCCAGCTCCCCCGAGACACCATAGCTCCCCAGATGATGCCGGTACTCCTCTTCCGTCTTCCCTGCAGGAGCGTGTCACAACATAGCCATGGCACATCCAGGGTGACGCAGGACCCCGGTGCCTCAGCCCCCCAGGCCAGCGCGGCGGGGAGGAACCCAGCAGCCGCTTCCAGGCAATTCCCTCCCAAGCAGGGGGTTTGTGGGAAAACCTGACTGACGCAATCGGAACAGGGGCTGCAGGGCTGGTGACGGACCCCAGGCTGCCCCCAATTCCCTGTCACCACCTGTTAAATGGAGAAGGGAGCAGGAGGTTTTGGAAGCTGGGAAAGGGGGAGCCAGTGCTCGTTCTGTGCCTGGCAGGAAAGTGGGTCATCTGCCTCCAAAACCCGGCCACGGTGGGGCACCAGCCCGCCGACCACCCCTGCACAACCAGCACGGCTCCTCACGGCTGGTGTGCTGAACCGGTGCTGGAGGTGGAGATTCAACCCAGAGCAGGCGGTGTCCCTTAAGGACCGAGGTGACAAACCTCTGCCCAGGGCCACAGAACAAATCAACGGTGCTCTGTGCATGGCAAAGGAGACCTCCATGTCCCACATCTCCTGGGATCTCCAAAACTCACCTGGGAACTTCCTTGCCAGCAACTCGACAGCACTGATGTTCAAGTCCAGCTGATCCACATGGTGCTGGCTGAAATAACCGATCTTTAGGTTTCTGCAGAATGAGAAGAGCAACGGGGAGCTGGTACCAGGCCCCGCGACCACGACGCTTGCAGGAAGGGGGGCATATGCGTGGCTGTGCAGGACCCACCCCCATATCCCTGTCACCTGGGCAGCCACCACTCCAGAGCACAGCCCAGAAGCCCTCCAGCTGCACCATTCCTCCCAGTCCCCCAGCCCTTCCTACCAGGTACCTGTGAGCGTGTCTGATCCCTCTGACTGGTGCCAGCTCCCCCATTAAGATCTTTAGCATGGTCGACTTGCCAGCTCCGTTTTCCCCAACCTAGAGAAGCAGCAGCAGCATTGGAGAACGTGAAACCCATGAAGGTACTTTGGAGAGTGGGGCAGCAATCAGGGAATTTTGGCTCGCTTGGAGAATCACACAGCGGAGGCGGCCAGAACGAAAGTCCAACCAGCGGCTCCAGCTGCGTTTCTATCCGTGAGGAGCTGCACAGACAGCAGTGCTAGAGGATGTCCCCTCCCCAGCCCTCCAGCCTAAGGATTACTTGGCCCCAGCCTCATTCGCAAGCAAATAACATCTCTCTGCTGTCCCATCCAGCATGGCAGGAGCCCCCACCACATGCCGCTGTCGTCAGCTAATTAACAGTTACAGAAAAGATGGACCCACTCTCTTCTCAGAGGTGCCCAGTGAAAGGGTGAAGGGCAACAGGCAGAAGTCACAAATTCTAATCGGTATTAGGAAAAATGTTCCTCGTAATGAGGATGATCAAATGCTGCAATGGGACCAAGAGGAATGGGAGAAACATTCCTCCCTGGAAACATCCAAAATTCAACTGGACAAGGAGGACCTGAGCAACCTGACCTAACATCAAAGCTGGCCCTGATTCCAGCAGGGCCCTCCCAAGGTCCCTTGTAGCCACCGTTATTCTGCAACTCCACATACCACACAGATGCGGGACTCCAGGTCAGCAGAGACGGAGAGGGAACGAAAGATGTAGTGACTTGGGTCATAACAGAAGTCTACTTCGTCTAGCTGCAGGATCGGGGGGGAGAACTTCTCAAAACCATCAGGGAACCTGGGAAGGCAGGAAGAGGTGAGAGACGTCCAGGAACTTCAGACACCCTGTTCCCGACCCCCACCGGGACAACCGCTGCAACCCCCAGGTGGGAAGGAGGGCTCCCTGCCATGCAGGGCCTCTGGGAAGGATGGTCACAAGAAGAGGGGACAGATCAGTCTTGGCAGCCTTGGCCCCAGGAGGGAACCCAACACAAACGTGGGGGCCTGTCTGGGCTCCCTGTCAGAGTAAGGCTGGCCCACGGGAAGGGGTGGTTGTTCCAGCCGGGACGGGACCCAGGAGGAGCTCACATCAGAAACGGAGCCAGGCACCCTCCAAGCAAGGGCTCAGGGGACACTTACTTCATGACCACCTCAGACTCCTTGTCCACAGGTTTCAGCTCTGGCCTGCAAGAAGAGGAGATGGGTAACCGAGATGCCTTGCACTGGGGGTCTGTTCCCACACCAGAAACCCAGACAGTCTTCAGTTCTCCAATGCCTCATCCTGGCCAAAGCCTCTGGACCAGAGACAGAGCACCCAAAGCCCAAACCATCCCAGTACCACCCAGGCACCTTCAGAACCCCCGTTCACTGTCCCCTCCCCGCCTCCAGAGAGGAGCAGGACAGGCACTCACAGCTTCTCCAGCAGCTTGAGCTTGCTCTGCACTTGGGATGCCCGGTTGGCATTGTAGCGAAAGCGGTCGATGAAAACCTACAAGAGAGAAAAGCATCAGCACGCTGCAGGTCCTCTTCAGCCCCAGCCACCCCGCTCTGCTGCCAAGCCTCCTGCAACAACAGAGACACGTCCATGGGTCACTGAAAGGCCAAACAGCAGAAAAAACTCCAAGAGCAGAGATTACTGGAAGCAGGGAGGCTTGGAGGGTTCACTAGAAGCATGGAGAGTGGGACAAGGCTGGGAGAAGAGTGTCGCAGCACTACTGGCTTCTTCTAGTACCTGGATGTGCTCGCGGTACTGCTGCTGGGCTTCGTACTCTCGCTGCTGGTTCTTCAGCCGTTCCTCCTTGATCTTCATGAAGTTCTCAAAGTCCCCGCGGTACGTGTCCAGCCGCTGAGAGTGCAGGTGGATGATGTCTGTGGCCACCGCGTTCAGGAAGTTCCTGTCGTGGGACACCACGAGGATGGTCGACTGCCAGGTCTGGAGGAGACAGCAAGAGGGAGGCCTGAGCATCGTCAAGCCAGAGCGCAGGGCTTGTTCCCACCACCCAGCAAGGCGAGACACCAGCCTGGAGGACATCTCCGTCCCTCGCTCTGTCCCGGGGCTTCCTGGCCACCCCCTACCTGCAGGTAGGTCTCCAGCCACAAAATGGCCCTCACGTCCAGCATGTTCGTTGGCTCTGCGGGAAGGGAAAGAGGCAGGGAGGTCAGGAGGGATGGGGACGGCTGGATTATGCTTTTTTACACAGGAAAGGCTAGAGATCAGCATCATGGAGGAAGAGACCCTGTGGGGGACCTGACTCCACAGCCGAGGGGACTCACGCCCGTGGGGTGCGCTGAGGCAGGGGGGTCTGGGGGCCGAGGCTCGGACGGGGACGCTCCCCCAACCCCATACTGGTACCTGGGCACTGGTGCCCAGCGGCAGCGCCTCACACAAACCCTCCAGCCAGGGTGGGCACCCCCCACGGAGCCAGCCCAGTGCCGGGGTCACCCCCTGCGGTGAAGGGACCCCCGGGATGGGCCGGCAGCCAGGGCCCACGGCAGGGCCGGGAGAGGGACTGCTCGGGGCGCGGCGACAGGCAGAGCCCCCAGCTGGGGCATGGGGCAGAGCTCTGCTGAGTGCCGTGCAGGCGGCCCCCCCAGCGCTTCCCCGCAGCGCCCACAGCCCTGCCAGCACTGCCCTGTCACGCAGGGCTATTTTGGGCGGGCAGCTAAAGGCCACAGCGTGTTCCCAACCCCAGCAAGGGCACAGGCAGGCCTGGCCGTGGAGTCGGAGGGGACTCATGGTATCGACTTACCATCCAGCAGAAGGAGATCTGGCCTAGGAAAAACCAGACACGGGTATCAGAAGCAAAAAGAGCACAGGGTCAGTGCAGAGTGCGTTTCACCGCACACACGGAGCTGTGATGCCCCCAACGCTCCGCACCCCCAGAGCCAAGAGGAGCCCCGGGCAGCACCCCTGCACCTCGCAGCACAGACCCCATGGCATGAAGGCCTGGACACCAACCTGGCAAACAGGGCTCTGGCTAAGGCCAGCCTCATTCTCCAGCCTCCGGAAAACTCTCTGAGGAGAGAAGAGGTTGCAGAGAGGGGTTACTGCTTAACACAGAACGACTCTGTGTTCACCTGCCAGGCTCCCTGCTCCCCCGCTGCCCTTTCAGCTCTGCTGTCACCCTGAAACTGTGTGTCCCCGCAGAGACCTCGGGCACAGCACGAGAACCATGGTCCAGCAGGCCGGTGGCTTGGCTCCCTCGGGGCAGGAGACCGCATTGGGAGGGCAGGAACAGACCTTCACCCTTCCCCAGGGCTCCCCTCCCTCACAGCCACAGCGGTGCCTGGGGGCTCACCAGCAGCGGCGTCTCCCCAGACCCGTTTCTGTCTCGATACCCAGAACCTGGAGACTTACTTGGTTGTCTGTTGTTGCATCTTTGCATTAAAGCCCAGCCCAGCGAGAATGACGGATGCCCTGGGGAAAAAGAGAGGGAACTGGAACCCAGCTACAGCATCCAGACGCACAGCACAGTCTGAGGCCCTGGACCCACAGTCACCCCGGGGACCCTGCTGCGCGGTTTAAGGCCATTCTGGCACAGGAAAACTTCCCTGCAGGCCCAAGAGCAGCACTTGGCTGGGAAATGCAGCCCAAGAGAGCACAGCATCCACGTGAAGTCCTAGATTCGCAAGAAGCTTTCAGCTCTTTGGCCAGGAAGAGAGTCACTACCACCAACATCCCAGAAAAATTCCCCAGACCACCAGGAACCTGAGGAGGTCTGAGAGGAGCAGCAGCAACAATGCAAGTCACTTGGGGCCAAAAAATTCCCTCCAGCTTCAGGGGGAAGCTCGACTACTCCTAGCCCAGCAGAGCTGTGACAGAAGAAGAGACAAGGAGCAGAAGGGAGAGCGCCCTGTCCTCGCAGGCTGGATCCCAGGGCCACGGCATCACCCTTCCATGCCCCATACCGCTGCCCACGGCAACAAACAGCGGTGTCCGCAGGGCTGTCTCACCTTGCTGGGGCCTTGTCTGCCTCAATCTCCTCCAGCTTCGCGTAGATCTCTGACAGCCTGGCACCTTCTGTCCCTTCTCCCCTGGGGTGGGACAAAGAGGAGCATGTGGGACTGACGAGGGTTAGGGTTTGGATGCTGGTGGAGGCCGATCTCCCCAAGCAAGAGGTAGCCCAGCCCTGCTGGAGCCCTCCATTTAAAGGGAGAGACCTCAGAATGAGACCTCGTGGTCCAGAAGCCACAAAAGGGCTGGAAACCCACCAGCAACATCTCACCTGCCGGCATTAATCTTATCCGTCAGATCCCTCTCCTCCCGCAGCAGGCTCTCGCGAGTGGTATCACACTCCAGCACACTCTGCAGCGCTGGCGTCTCGTCCCCTGCCACCTCCTGTTCCACATGGAGGATGCTGATGTGCGAGGGGATGCGCAGGCTCCGGCTGGCGATCATCTTCAGCAGCGTAGTCTTCCCCAGCCCGTTCCTGCCCACCAGCCCATAGCGTCGTCCAAACGCCAGGTTCAGGTCTGCTCCCGCCAGTAGGACACTGAAGCAAGGGAACAGGCGGGTCAGGGCTGCCCCACGGAGAGGGAAATAACTGGCAGCCGCCTGCCCCAACCATATTTCAGGCTGTGCTGGGGCCACACAACCATCACAGACTTCTCCAGCCCAAAGCCAACGGGGTCAGGTGCCCACCTTGCTTCCTCACCCTTCCCACGTCCTCTGTCACTTCCCACCACTCTCCAGACGAGTCTCAGTGACCCACAGCCCAAAGCCCAGCCAAGATCTGTCCCACCTCCCCACCCGCACTCACCGCTCACCGAAGGACACATCGAAGTTCTCGACGCGCACATCATACGACTTGTTCTTGCCTGATGACTCCATGCGAGTCTCCTTCTTGCTGGCAGCTTGGCTGGCAGACGCCTCCTCAAGGACCCTGCGGGCAGGCAGAAGACGGAGAAGGGGGCTCAACCATAAAGCTCTGGTACAGCCAGATCCCAGCCACGCTCAGCAGAGCGCGACGGGGATACCTGAGGCGCCCTCCGTACTCACAGAGGGCCAGATGTCTTCAGGGAATCCCGCTCCATCCTCTTGTCCTGCTTGGCTTTCAGCCTGGCTTCTGCCTTCTCCAGTTTCTTGGCATTCACCATCTGGGGCACAAAGCAGAGAGTTTAAAGAAGAGAAAGCAACTTCAGCAAAAGCACCAGAAACCCAACTCCAGGAGGCAGGACATGGGAACTGGGACAGATTCAAGTGCGTTTTGAAGAAGCTAATCAGGCCAGGAAATCAATTCAGGAATGAAGTCCTAAATCAACTGCTCACGCACAACGGTTCTGCCTCAGCAAGGCAGAGGGTTTGGCTGACCCTAACGTACGGCCACTTTCTCTAGTTCCAGGGACCTGGGTCAGCCCAGTCGCTTCAACAGCAGCAACCTGCTACCCCAATGCCTCCTCCGCTAGACCCTACGCCCACCCTTGTTCTGGACCACCAGGCACGTTAAACTTTAGCCAGTTTGGAACAAACTCGGCTTACGCAGTGGATCAATCAAGACAGAGACAAAAAGCATTTAATTAAACCTGAGGGCAAGAAGGAGCCAAGCGTTTTAATCTGGCCTCTGGTCTTGGCCAGGCTCTCAGCCCACTCCAGCTTATTCCTGTGTCAAGTCAAATATTTGTGGCTGACCAAGAACACTCCTAGGTATTTCTAGGCAACTCTACAGCCACCGGAGCACGTTACAGCCCTGCATGCTAGACTGAAGAGCGTCTTGTTACTGGAGCTGTGACCCTGTACCTACAGACGGACTGAGTCACTCTGTAAACTATACCGAGCTCCCTCAATCTCCCCATAAGACATGTCCTCCAGAACTTGAGAGGCCTCCCGAGGCCTCCTCTGAATCGTCTCCAATTTTTCTGAAGATCCTTTTTGAGTTGCAGACATGGGAGCCAGAGAGCAAACCCAGCAGCAACAACTCCAGCGCCAAAACCAGCAACAGCTGCCAGCTTTCGCTTAAGACTCCCTTTCAGACACATGGGGACCACGTTAGGTCTCAGCTTCCTGGCGAGGGGTTCTCGTCCTCCACTCATTACCCCAGGAAGGGAGAGCTCTACAAGACACCAGCCTGGTAGAGAGACTGCCCACCCAGTACAGCAACCGCCGTCCTTGCTCTGCAGATGCACAACCGCTTCTCCCCATACTCAGACTTTGACAGGTCCAACGCAGAGGGCAGGCCAGGTCCCTCCTGGGCAGCTATGCCTGTCATCGGCAAAGATGTTCTGACTTCCTCCAGATCAGACCGTAACTGCTTCCAGACCTCTCCACTCCTGATCTTATTTCTCAAACCAGGACAACCCACAGCCATTTTTGAAGCTGGGCTTAAAACCTCCCCACAGCAGCTCGCTGGAAAACAGCTGCTCCGTGCTAACTCCACACCTGTAACATCCAACATCTAACCATTACCCAGGATTTTCTCTCTCATTGCATATGGCGAGACGTCATCCTCAATTAGCTGTAGAGGCTATTCCTCAATTGGCCTTGCTGTAGAGGCCAAAGGTCCTCGTGAAAGTCAGAGAAGCTGCACTCTGAGCACCACCACTGCATCATCCACACTTTGAAGCTCATTAAAAAGTTATAGCAAAATAGAACTCATCAAATTAATAAGCCGTTAACTCTTGTTGAGCCTCTTCACCACAGCAAGGTCGAGTTTCCTAAATTACAGTGAACCTGACGAGGAGGAGCAGCATCCCCACTGCTCCGTCCCTACCCATGACGACCGCCCGTCCCGGCTGCCCTCCGGGGGCGAGGTGACCGGAGCAGGGTAGGACACCTGCAGCCCCACGCGTTAGTTGCTCCCACCACATCTGCTGGCTTAGGAACGCGGGGATGGCCCCCACTCACCGAGGTCTGGCCTCTCTTCAGCAGCAGTCCGGGCAGCAGGTCCGTGCCGGCGTCTGCTGCAAGAAGACGTTGGGTTGGGTTGTGCTGATGATCCCGTGCTCCAGGGAGACCCCACCAAGAGCTGCCTTAAGGGCTGCTCACGACCAGGCAGGACTGCCCCTCTCCCAGGGGGACCAAAGGGTGGCTCCTCTCCTTCCACCCCTGCTTGCCCTGCGGCAGCCAGGTGCTGCTGGCCACAGCTCAGCAGCGGGAAGAGAAAGCGGGGTGCAGCTGCGAGGGGGGGCCCAGGGGCGCAGGGAACCGCTCCCCGAGGCCCAGCAAGCACACGCCCAACGCCCCGGGCCCATCCTCGCCGCCCGTGCCCTGACAGCAGGACGGGAGCTGCTGGGGGGGGACAGCGTGTGGCTGGGGGTCGCCGGTGGGAGTCACTCACCGTATCCGTCAGTGATTTGGGAGAGCTGGATGGGGGCGTCCAGCAGCACCTGGCTGCAGCGCTGGGCCCGGCCCTCGTCCCTGCGGGAGAGGAGAAGGAGGGTGAGGGGGGCCGGGGGTGAGGGGGCCGGGGGTGAGGGGCGGGGGGGCCCTTACAGCTGCAGGGTGTTGAAGAGGCGCTGGCAGATGTCCCTGATAGCGCCCTCGTCCTTGGCATCCTGCGACACCTCCCGCAGCAGCTCCCCCACCGCCTCCACCAGATCGTCCACCGACTCGAAGTCGGCCCCGTCGCCGTGCAGGATCCCTGTAGGCACAGGGACACCGCCATGCACACCCCGCCGCTGTCGCGACGGACGGCCGCCTGTCGCGACGCGGCCGGCAGGGGGCACCCGCCTGCTCCCCCTCCCCCGACGACTGTCGCGACATGCGGCGGGGCGGGAGGCCCGTCGCGCCGCCGCTCACCCGTCACGTAAGCGAAGACCTCGCCGTCTAGGTCGGGGAACTCGCTGCGGAGGATGTCGGCGCAGGAGGCCATGGCGGGGCGCAGCGCGGCCCGGCCGCCGCCGGCAGCCCGGACCCGCGCAGGGGCGGAAGGCCCGGCGCGCGCGGGGGCTGCCGGGAAGGAGGCGGGCGGCCGCCATGCACGCGGGGGCCGCCGGGAAGCGGAGTGCGGGAGCGCGCGGGGACGCGCCTGCGCCCTGGCGGCGGCCGAGCCGGCCGTCCCGTCCCCACCCCCCGGGGACCCTCCTCCCCCCGGCGGCGCCGGCTCCCCGCCCCCGCCAGCCGCGGGCGGCCCGGGCCCCGCCGCCTCCCGCCCCACGCCCCCCACAGAGCAGCACGGGCAGCCGTCTCCGTTCTACATACTTTATTAGATCGAGAGCTGGACAAATCACAGGGTGTACAAAATGGAGACCACACTACCAGAAGCGGGGCTGCGGGCGGCGGCAGCATTGCAACGGCCCAGAAGCGGTGGGTGGCGGTGGGGCGAGGGGGGGCTCTCGCTGCAAGTGCATGTCGGTCCCCAGGACAGCCCCCGCCGCACCCCGACAGGGCTGAGCCTGCCCCGCGCGCCCCAGGACACAGCGGGGCTGCGCTTCCGCTTGGCTGGGAAAGGACAGACTGGCTGCAGCCAGCAGCAGGCGAGGGCGAGCGCTCCAAGGACCTTAAATGCTGTGCCACCCACATACACGCCAGCAAGAGTCTAAACCCTCATCCTTTTTGGTCACAAACCTTCCCGCGGCAGGACTCTATACTGACAACTTTGCAAGAAGTATTAAGGTGGTGAGATGCGGCGAGCCCACCATCTCCCCCGGCGGGGGCCGATGCACTCACCACCCCGGGCATCTCAGACTGGTCAGCAACATCTACCACAACAGCAATAGCTAGTACAGAAGCCAGGGTAACTTCAACTCAGATTTGTCCAGTCTATGTTTAGGTCTATTCTACGAGTACATATGCACAAGAACTTCAAAAATACTAGGATATGATGCAAGTAGTGAGACACCAACAGAAGAGGAGTTTAATGGTGGACGTTCCCTAGAAAGATCACGAGAGGATGGGAGTTAGACTAGCCCTTGCCCACCCTGGGACGGGGAGCGGGAGGCTGACACCACCCCTGTGCACAACAGGGTTCTGAACTTCATCTGCAGCCCGGGTGGTAACTGGGCACAGGCAGGCGAGTCCGCTCCCAAGGTGAGCCGTAGGGTCTTCCAATCTGCGTAGAGGGGCCAGGCAGATGTTTTCTCTGAATGTAGTTGAAGACTGAGGAGAGGCAGAGGATGGCTTGGAGAAGAGGGAGCCCGGTAGCCTGCTGGGGCTAGCATCTGGTCTCATAGATCCCGCTCCTGCCAATGTACCTCACCCATTTTATCACATCATGGTCACTGTAGTTCAGCTTTGGCTCAAAGACTTTCAGGTAGCGCACCTTCAGCCCAGAGGGTGCAAACGGGACCTATTGAGAAAGGGAAAGGCAACAGAGAGCATTGGAACAGAGGCTTAAGGTGCTCTCCATCCACGAAAGCCACAGGACCCCTTGGCTACACATCTAGAAATGGGCACCAAAAGCCACTGTTCCCTTCCTGACTCCCTACATGGGGGGTGACAGACTCCCATGGCTTTAAGGACAATTTTCTTCCATTAGCTTTGCCACCTGGCTGGCCTTGTGTTAGGCAGAGTCACACGGCAGCTGGGGATGGGGAGCACTCAAACCTGTGGAGCTCCCCAAGGGCAGAAGGGACTGGACTGACAAAGCGTCGCCAAGGTTAGCTGCACCGTGGAAGGCAGACCAGAACTCACCTCAAAGTTCATGGAGATCGGGGGCCGAGCCCACTTCTTCTTGTCATTGGTGGGCAGCAGCTCGATCTCCGCACTGATCTGGGATTCCTTCATTCCAGCCATGCGTTTTATCCTATCAGAGAAAGCCCAGAAGTGAGCAGGCGCCCCAGTTTATTCTCCCCTCCACAAGAGGGGCACTAACCAGACCCTCCCTGCCCCTGCAGCACCCCAGACCTGACACGCTCACTTACTTCCAGACAATGGCATTCTCACTGGCCTTGTACTTTGCCTTCCCTTTCATACAGATGACTTGCACTCCACTGGTATTGAGGGGCGTTGGGATCCGGACCTGGAAGGCAGAGTCTGGTGAGCATGGGCAAGGAGCCTGGTGCCTGGGCACTCCGCGCAGTCTCAGGGGAAGACCGCCTCCTCCCAGGAGAACACAGCTGCTGTCCTGGACCCCTCGGCCTTCCCTCTCCCTTCTCAGGGCCCAGAGAACAACAGCTACCACCAGGCATCCTTGGCCAGCTCTCCAGTTTCTTGCTTAGAAGTAAAGGTTCAAACACACTTTCAGAATCCACAAGAGTCACTGAGGAAGAGGGCAGAGCTCTCCAGTTCAGACTGCAGGAAACATGGCTCGCGTGGGGCAGAAGAGCTCAGGCAGGATGCCAGGCTGTCCAGGGAGGTCTGGCTGCACTAGGGCCTGCACAGCCTGGCTTTGCAGCAGCAAGCCTTTCCCAGAAGGGGACTAAGCTGCAAAGCCACCCTTAGCCTGTCTTGCACAGCTCACAGCCTGCTGCCTGCCAGACATCAGGCCGTGCAGACAGAAGAACACAAACTTTTCACAGTGGCCAAGACATCAAGCGAAAAGCTGCTGCAGGAAGGGTGGCCTCTGCCAAGGTGGCTGTGGAACTGAAAACAACTTCCACCTCCCTACTCTACAGCAGTTCCCTTCCACAGCACAGCAGCACCACACATCTGCGGGGCATTCAGTTCACTCTTAGTCCTGTACAAGCTTGAGAACTCATCTGTGAGGACTCCACAGCAGGCGACAAAATAGAGGCACTATTCCCAGGTACAAGAGGCCATAGGTTTTTGTTCTCTTACCTCTATCTTCTGGGCTAGCAAGGAAGGTTTGAAATTTGATTTGATCACCACCTTCACCTCCAGCTTGGTCCGACCCACCTCCCGCACCAGAGGGATCACACGGAAGGGAAGGATAATATCCTTAGTGGTTCGGTATCTGCCGGGATGCAAGCGACAACGAACTCTGATGAGGAGTTAACTCCTTTATGGTCTCAAATTCTATCACCTTCCTAAAGAGACAACCTCTGCATATGGGGAACAGCTTAGGAACATCAGAAAGGGATGGCCAGAAAGGGAGCCATCCCAGAAGGAAGCAGCAGTAAGATCTGTGCTGCCCTAGGGCAGTGATGGTTTCTTGAGTCCCAAGTCTCATATCTGGTTCCTGCCAATGGCCCTGTTCAAGGACACCAGTTTCAAGCACTACAAACCCAGGTACAGCAAGCTAAAGGGTAAGGAAACCCACATCCAACACTATGGTTGTGACAAAAAAACATGCAGCTGGGCTTCTACCACAGCTACAACAGAAGGATTTGTGGGACAACCTGCAGAGTCCACTCTGAAAAGAAAGGCGGCAAGCGCGTATTTGTTAGGTGCTCGGGGCTGCAAATCTGTCTGAGAGCAGCAACATTACTGCAGCAGAGCAGATGCCAACACCGGCCTGTTCATCCCCCACTACCTTACCTCATGAGCTCAAACTCTCCGTCTGGTGGAATGAAGCTGATGCTCCTCTCAGAATCAAACTTGCTGAGCCTCACGCACTGGTGGAAAGTGCAGTCGTCGATGGCGATTGACTGTTTGCCACTGAAAAAACCAAGACAGTTAAACAAGTGCAAGCTGCAGCCCTGGAATCTCAGCGCAGTCAAAGTCTGCCCAGGCAGAAGCTACTCTACAGAGTGCGTTGCCATCACAGGCGTCCAGGAAACGGGGAGGCAGGGAGAGATTTAAGGGACAGCAGGCTCTTGGCTCAGACTTTTCTTGTTTCACCACCACAAAGATCATACTTCAGGAAGCTTGTTTAAAGAATTCTCTCCCTCCTCTCCCCAGAGAAGGGAGGGATGAGAGCAGCACCCTTCTGTCACAGCCAACACCACAATGCTCAGGTCTGCCAGTCAGCAGCACCTCAGTACTGCAAGGGCAACTCTGCTAGGCCAAGTCTTCTTGCAGCACGCTTCAAAGGAAAGAAAACACTTTCCTGTCCACAAAGCTATCCCACTGCCACACAGCCAGGAGGCACCAGGTTCGGGGTCTCCCTGTTCGGAAGGTGCACCAGCCTGTCCCCATCTGGGTGCACCAGCCCAACCTGCCAGCACGCAGCTTGTGCCAAGGCCCAGTCTCTGACAATACCTTCCCTGCTACCGGTCCTGAAGTGAGCCGAGAACTCCTCTCAGCTACCGAGAGGGACAAGAAAAGGCGAAGGCAACAGCAACAGAAGAGGCAGCAGTTTAGAGAAAGTGCAGCACTATAGAACTGTCACATCTAGGCTGCCTCAACTGCTGGGAGCAACTGGACAACCATGCAAGTGTGCCGAGGTAGTGTAAGCACTACGGGCAGGTTCAGGAACCTAGGAACCACCATCACCTGCACAACTGGGAAGCGGACTGACCTCAGGCCGAACTGGCTGTTGAATTACACAACCCAGGGGTGTAGTTTGTGCTTTGTAAGCGGGAGTCAGTCTTTCCTCATCTGTCGCCCAGACAACAGCCAACACTAGCTGACTAGTTCCTGTTTGTTTGGAACGCTGCTGGGAAAGCCCTACTGCCTAGCACTGCTCCAGGCCTCAGGCAGCATTACTCGGGGTTTGGTGTTGCCACATGATAGATGCCAAAAAGCAACTAGCAGCAGCTGTCCCTTTTGGTCACCTCATAACTAAATGCTTCTGGAGAATGACATCTCCAGGCTCTTGCTCACCAGAGAACCACAGCTTCGAGAGTCCCTGCCCACCTTGCTTCTGTAACTCAAGAAAATAGCACATTTACAGGCCAAGGAACTAACAACACAGAAGCTTTGGGACAGCGTTACTGACTCTTCAGAGGCCTACACAGATGACATTTTCACTAGGATATATCCCCACTGGGCAGCCACCTGAGGCTCATCCATTTTACTACCTAAATTCAGGTACAGGAAAAATGGCTTAAAGGTGACAGTGAAGTGATAGCTCTTGGCTCGGTTCTGAGAGAAAAGGCAAATAGCAGCTCAGCTCCATTTACAGGAACCATTGTGGAAAGTGTCTGAGACCCAAGTTACATGCACAAGTCACATGAAGCAAGAGACAATGGGGGGACAGCAGAATGCACACACAGCTGAAGCAGATTATCTACCTTCCCAAATCGCTGGGGGTCAGCAAAAAACAAAACAAAACAAGAAAACAACCAAGAGAAACACAGTTGAGTTGCAAATGGTTAGTGAGACAAAAGTGGTCATCCCTTTCCTTTTACCTCTTCACCCCAAGCAGGAAGGCTGTAAGAGGCATGAGACCTGTTTTCAGCTTCAGTGCGGGTACTGACTGAGGCGCAGCTGGGCTCCCAGAAGGGAAGAGCCCCCCCCGTACGTCAGCAGGAGGGGCTTACCCAGTGTTGGTCTGTCAGCTCTTCCAGTTTGTGTGAACAGTCCAGGTAGCGCAGGCTACAGTCAGAGGGGTTCCCTCATTGTTCTCTGGGAGCACTACCACCGATCCTACAAATAAGAGTCTCTGCAATGACTAGAACTGCTAGAGACACAAGTTCTGGAAAAAGATATCTTGGGAAAGTGTTTCCGGATGCAAGAACTCCACACTTAACAATACATTTGAACCTTAATACTTGGAGAGCTGTAGAGAAGCTCTCCGTATTGAGCCCCTCAGGCCAGCAGCTTGCATGACGGCTGACCGACCCAGAGAAAAGTTAGCAATAACATCTGAAGGGAAGAAGAGATTAGCTTTACCTGTCAGATCAGAAAAGCTAGTAGGTGCTGCCCTTTCACAGGAGTTCCTGGTCACAAGCAGCTTTTTTACCCCAATGCCTCTTACCTTTTCCCCGTTTCATCCGCAGTCCCTTTGCCCTGTTTTTCAATGACAATCTTGTCATTCATGCCAAACTTGCACTCTGGCATCCCACTCAGGTAACTCTTCATCACCACTCTGCCAGAGACATGGGCACTCAAAACCTGACCTGGTGTAGAGAAGAGCCCAGTTCAGAACACTTATACAAGTCCCACTCACAAACCTCGAAGGGGAGAAAGATGCCAGCTCTCCACCTCCCACTTACCCTGGGGGGACATCAAGAGATTCACACTCTCCAGCACATCAAGAAACAGTTCATTGCGACGATATTTGATCCCTTCACGTCTCCATCCAATTTGTCCAGTCACCTGGCTGGTGATCTGGGACTGCTCCTCCTTAGTCTGAAAGGAAGAAGTGACATCTTAGTCTTTCGGTTTATCTAGAGGTCTAAGAAAGCTTGCTCTAAATCTAAGAGCAAGTGCTTGCTATTTATTACGCACAAATGCTTTTGACACATAGGCACTGGAGTTACACACGCCTAACAGCGCCCAGGCTCTAAGCCTCCCGAGACCACTAAGGCTGATGTCAAGAAGCACTGGGAGGTTTCCTACCTGGTGCTACAGGCGGGGTCCAGTCACACGCAGAAAGTCAAGAAGTAGATGTATAGCAGCAAGCGCGGTGCACACAGGGTTAACAGGCAAGCAGGTCAGTAGCAAGAAAAGGGAGGAAGGGAGAAAGAGGCAGGTTAGGCTTAAGGCTACCTCAGGACAGGAACAAAGCAAGCCAACTCATCATTAATTAGGCAGCTAATTAGCACAAACAAGATGAGGGGCTTTGACCTTCAGCTCCCTTCAGAAAACACAGCAGTCCTAGCAGTGAAACGGCTTTTCAGACTCGACCCATTATTATCACCCAAATACAATGCAGAGCAGAGGGAGTGACAGACAGGCCAAATACCACTCCCAGTAATGTTCCTACACAGAGCAGACTCATGTCGCTGTTCTTAAACCAAGCCCTGGACGTTTACCATGGCACAGATGCCCAGACTATGAGGCATCCAGGACTGCAGTCACTTTAAGTCTGGGTCCTATATAAAGTTATATCCTTGTTAATTCCACCTCTTCCACCAGAATGACTGCAGAACACAGACACGGGTCCTGCCCCAGCAGCCTTGCACCAGGCCCACAGGTTGGGTGGTAGTACATGATCTCAGCTTTAAAGCAGCAGTAGCTTGGTTTCACACATGTTCTTGCCACAGACATGGTGACCCCCTGAGCAAGCAGAGACATTATCGTAACATCTAAGAGGCAGAGAGTTTTACAATATATATAGATGTAACACCCAGTTCTCTGGCTTCCAAAGGGACACTGATCACCTGCTGATGTTCCACCTCCTGCAATAGCATCAGTGCCATGAACCTCTACTGGTCGCTACAGAAAGTGAGTGGATGGATCTGGGAGCAGATGCCTGGGGAGTGCCAATGCTAGGATCGCCCACCAGCATGAGCGTTCCCTCAGGTCTGAAATGTCTCAGGACTGGGACCTTCCCTGAGGATGAGTAAGTCTGCTAAAACGGGACAAGAACACCCAACTTCTTGTACTCAGTTGCCAGCATGTTAACTAGGTTAAAGGCAGATGCCTATCAGCAGGTTTCCTGGGCTCTGGCAGCTGGTGGCAGCCCTCTCCTCACTTTTAAGAGGTACTAGCAGCATTTTAGCACTACAGAATGTCTAAGGTTTGGGGTAACTAA